>NC_089587.1:91081484-91381484 GCF_019320115.1 Miscanthus floridulus | reverse complement strand
GCTTTCAATCTCCCCCTTTTTGGTAATTGATGACAACCCTTATACAAAGATATGAATTGAAATTCAATTGAATCCATGTTGCTTACCCAAGTATATTTACCATGTGTAAAAGGATATGGACAAGTTTCATGAACCCCAAATGGTAGCAATTGCTCCCCCTACATATGTGCTAAAAGTTTGAATTATAGCTTGCACATATGCTTAGATAGGAAATATAGGAGTCAATGTCTACCACATGATGCTAAGGTACAAGAGATGGACCTTTGAAGCGTGATACCAATCGGAGTGCACCAATATACCATCCTTAGCACCATGGTTAGCTCAATATCACTTGGAAACATACTTTGAAAAGATATCACTTGTAAAGACTTGGAAATGAAAGTTATCTAGTGATTTCATTTCACCATTCAATCTTACAACTAACATTCATCACACAAGCATGGATGTGTAAATTTAATACTTGTGCCATGTAGGCAAACATATGAAATGCATATTCAAATGCACCATACAAGTTCATGAGCTTGCTCCCCCTACTTGTGTGCTCAAAATTTTAGTTGATCCCTTTCCTTTGTTATATCTCTCCCCCTATGTCATATATCAAGATATCTTTATGTTTGTTTCTTTCCCCCTTATCTTTGTTTATCTCCCCCTTTGTCATCAATGACCATAAAGGTTCTAAATGTAGATAGTATTACTTGTAGGGTCGAGATTATCAATATCAATCAATGGGGGTTAGGATCATTTTCCCAAATTTGGTACAATCTAGATTATTTGCTAAAGAGATTTAACTCGGTTTGATCTAAGGACAAGCTTCTTCACACCTCCAAATAAGGGTTATCTTGTGCCATGTTGAGTTAAACACTTATAGTTCATTTTCTAGATTAGACACTAGGTTTACAAGCTCACAAACATGTCATATGCGATCACTAGATTAAGTCAAGCATAGAAGCAATAGTGATACCATATAGACATCAAAATCATTTGATTTTCATGAATGAGCCTAATCAAATAGAACCACTTGAAAGGTCCTAATAAGATTGAAAATATGACTAGATGCACTAAACATGTCCTTAGCAAGGATGTATGACATGCCAATCAATTTTTACCTTGGATTGCTTGAAGGAGAGGCATGTCATATGGGTGGGGGTGCATCAACACATATTTGAGAAATCCAATATGTTCAACTCATTCCTTAGCTTGCAAAACCTTTTCTCATCCAATGGCTTGGTGAATATATCGGCAAGTTGATCTTCGGTGCCTACACTCTCAATGCAAATGTCCCCTTTTTGTTGGTGATCTCTTATGAAATGGTGGCAGACATCAATGTGCTTTGTTCTTGCATATTGAACCAGATTGTTTGTCAACTTGATTGCACTCTCATTGTCACATAGCAATGGCACCTTCTTGAACTTGATTCCAAAGCACTCAAGGTGGCCTTCATCCAAAGTACTTGTGCACAACAACTACCGGTGGATATGTATTCGGCTTCGGCAGTTGATAATGCAACACTATTTTGCTTCTTTGATGACCATGAAACAAGTGATCTTCCCAACAATTGACATGTGCCCGAGGTGCTCTTTCTTTCAACCTTGCATCCCGCATAATCCGAGTCAGAGTAACCAACTAGCTCAAACTTTGCTCCTTTGGGATACCACAAACCAACATTTGGTGTATGCTTCAAGTACCTCAAAATTCTCTTTGTAGCCTTCAAATGACTTTCTCTTGGTGAGGCTTGAAATCTTGCACACATACATACACTAAATATGACATCCGGCCTTGATGTGATCACATAGAGTAGGCTTCCAATCATAGACCGATACAACTTTTGATCCACCATATTTCCACTTGCATCACTATCCAAGTTACCATTGGTTCCCATTGGTGTGCTAATGACTTTGCTATCAATCATGCCAAACTTCTTGATCATGTCCTTGATGTACTTGCCTTGACTCACAAATGTACCATTCTTCAATTGCTTGATTTGAAGACCAAGGAAATAACTCAACTCTCCAATCATGGACATTTCAAACTCATTAGCCATCATCTTTCCAAACTCATCACAAAATTCTTGATTGGTTGATCCAAATATGATGTCATCAACATAGATTTGCAATACAAATAGATCTTTTCCAATCTTCTTGATGAAAAGAGTGGTGTCAACCTTGCCCATGGTGAACCCTTTAGAGAGTAGGAAATCTCTCAATCTCTCATACCATGCTCTAGGTGCTTGCTTCAAGCCATACAATGCTTTCTTCAACTTGTATACATGGTTGGGCTTCTTATCATCTTCAAAACCGGGAGGTTGCTCAACATGTACTTCTTCATTGATATAACCATTTAGAAATGCACTCTTGACATCCATTTGATAGAACTTGATGTTGTGGGCACAAGCATAGGCTAGCAAGATTCTTATTGCTTCCAATCTAGCAACCGGGGCATAAGTTTCTCCAAAGTCAAGACCTTCAACTTGTGTATAGCCTTGTGCTACTAATCTTGCTTTGTTCCTTACTACTATCCCATCTTGATCTTGTTTGTTTCTAAAGACCCATTTGGTTCCAATCACATTGTGTCCCTTTGGTCTTTCTACCATTTCCCATACTTGATTTCTTATGAAGTTGTTTAGCTCTTCATGCATAGCATTGACCCAATCAACATCCTTCAAAGCTTTATCTATCTTCTTTGGTTCAATGGATGACACAAATGAGAAGTGTTCACAAAATGATGCCAATCTTGATCTTGTTTGTACACCTCTTGAAATATCTCCAATGATTGTATCCAAAGGATGATCTCTTGCAATACTTGTTGGTTGGAGGATTGGAACTTGATTGCTTGTACTTGCTAGATCATTTGGTTGGGATGATGTACTAGCCACTTGATCTTGATCAATGTCATGAGAGTCACTTGCACTAGCTTGATTTGTATCATCTTGCACATTTGAGTTAGAGAGCACTTGCACTTGATCATCTTCATCATCATTCACTTGCCTAGGCCTCAATTCACCAACATCCATGTTCTTCATGGCATTTGAAAGTTGAATGCCTCTAACATCTTCCAAGTTTTCATCCTCTACTTGTGAACCCTTGGTTTCATCAAATTCAACATCATGAACCTCCTCAAGAGTACCACTATCCAAATTCCAAACTCTATATGCTTTGCTTGTAGTGGAGTAACCAAGTAGGAATCCTTCATCACATTTTTTGTCAAACTTGCCCAATCTTGTGCCTTTCTTCAAGATATAGCATTTACAACCAAAGACCCGAAAATATGCAATGTTGGGCTTTCTACCATTCAAGAGCTCATTTGGTGCCTTCTCTTTCAATCGGTGACAATAGAGGCGGTTGCTACAATAGCAAGCCATGTTGATAGCTTCGGCCCAAAAAGATTGACTCACATTGTACTCACTAAGTATAGACCTTGCCATATCAATGAGTGTTCTATTTTTCCTCTCAACAAGGCCATTTGATTGAGGAGTGTACTTGGCCGAGAATTGATGTCTAATTCCAAATTCATCACATAACTCATCAATTCTAGTATTCTTGAACTCACTACCATTGTCACTTCTAACTCTCTTGATGGTTGTTTCAAACTCATTGTGAATGCCTTTGACAAATGATTTGAATGTTGCAAATACATCACTTTTGTCCACTAGAAAGAATACCCATGTGTATCTAGTGTAGTCATCCACTATCACAAATCTATATTTGTTTCCACCGATACTAGTGTATTGTGTTGGCTCAAACAAGTCCATGTGCAATAACTCAAATGCTTTACTAGTGCTCATCATGCTTTTCTTAGGATGGGTGTTTCCAACTTGTTTGCCGGCTTGACAAGAGCTACAAAGCTTATCCTTTTCAAACACAACATCTTTTAAGCCTTTAACTAAGTCATGCTTAATCAATCTATTCAATTGTTTTATTCCAACATGACCAAGCCTTCTATGCCATAACCAACCCATGCTAGACTTAGTGAATAAGCATGTAGATAATCTAGCTTCACTAGCATTGAAATCAACCAAGTATAGATTCTCATATCTAAAGCCTTTGAAGATCAAGTTAGAGCCATCTACACTTATGATCTCTACATCATCTACCCCAAATATGCATTTGAATCTAAGATCATACAATTGAGCCATGGATAGCAAATTAAAATTCAAGCTCTCTACTAGCAACACATTGGATATGCTCATGTCATTGGATATTGCAATCTTACCAAGCCCTTTAACCTTGCCTTTGCCATTATCACCAAATGTGATACTATCATAACCATCATTGCCATTGGTGTTGATTGAGTTGAACATTCTTGCATCACCGGTCATGTGTTGAGTGCACCCACTATCAAGAACCTAATGCCTTCCTCCGGCTTTATAATTGACCTACAAAAGAAGATCAATTCTTTTTAGGTACCCAAACTTGCTTGGGTCCTTGAAGGTTAGTTACTAAGCTCTTTGGAACCCAAATGGCTTTCTTCTTTGAGCCCATCCATGGTTTACCAATGAACTTAGCCTTCACACCATTTGTACCCTTAGTAAGCATATAGCATGAGTCAAGCTTAATAAAGGATACATTAGCATTTTTGTTCTTATTTTTGCATTCTTGCTCTTTGTGACCAACTTGCTTGCAACTAGTGCAAAACCGACCTTTGTTCTTCACAAAACTAGTCTTGTGAGGAGCAAAGGCCGCTTTGCCTTTCTTGGGGGTATAGCCCAATCCCTCTTTGTAGAGAGAAGCTCTTTGGCTACCCAAGCACATAAGCAAGTGGTCCTCACCACCATAAGCCTTAGCTAGGTTGTGAGTGAGCTTAGTGACCTCCTTCTTGAGGTTCTCATTCTCAACCACTAGTGAGGCATCACAAGTGAGACCATCACTACTAGATGAGGTAGAAGTGGAAGTGCTACAAGAACAGTTAGTAGGAGTAACAATGATAGGCATAGATAGTGGTTCATCAATTATATCACAAGTTAAACCTACATTGCAAGTTTCAACATGCTTTTTATTTTACTCATCAAGCAAAGAGGAATGAGCCTTTTTAAGCTTTTTATGAGCTTTGCCAAGCTTCTCATTGGCTTCCTCTAGCCTCCCATGAGATGCATTGAGCTCATCAAAGGCTTGCTTAAGGGCTTTTAGTTCCTTACGCAAGCTTTTGCATTCCCTTCTCTTGATATCAAAGTGTGCTCTAGCATCTTCTAGCATGTCAAATAATTCATCCTTAGTAGGTTCATCATCATCACTATCACTATTATTTTCATTTTTATGTTCATTATCATCATCATGTTCTTCATCACTTTCATCATCGCAAGATTGTACCTTAGTGGCCTTAGCCATGAAGCATGATGAAGATTCGAAGAGAGAAGGCTTCTCATTGATGGCAATGCTTGCAAGAACCTTCTTCTTGGTGGTCTTGTGATCATCACTATCATCATCATCATCACTTGAGGAAGCATCACTATCCCAAGTGACTACATATGAACCACCCTTCTTCTTCTTGAATGCCATCTTGTCCTTCTTCTCTTTCTTTTCCTTCTTGTCCTTCTTCTTGTTCTTCTTATTGTCATCATCATTGTCGCTATTGTATGGGCATTGAGCAACAAGATGATCTTTGCTTCCACACTTGAAGCACCTTCTTGACTCTTCTTTGTTCTTGAATGAAGATTTCTTTCTTCTTGCACAATAGCCCTTCTTCACCATGAACTTGCCAAATCTCTTGACAAATAGAGCCATCTTTTCATCATCATCCCATGAATCATCTTCTTCACTAGATGTTTTTTGCTTGGCTTTGCCCTTGGATGATGTGGCCTTGAATGCCACTCTCTTCTTCTTGTCATCCTTCTTCTCATCTTTCTTCTCCTTCTTTTCTTCCTTCTCATCATCATCTCTATAAGTATCATCGGTCATTATATCTCCCAACACTTGGTTTGGTGTCATGGTGTCCAAACCACTTCTCACTAGAATAGTGACCAATGTACCAAATCTTGAGGGTAAGCATCTCAAGAACTTGTGGGAGAAGTCTTTATCCTTCACTTCTTCTCCAAGTGCTTTGAGATCATTGATAAGCACTTGAAGCCTATGGAACATCTCCAGCACACTCTCATCATCCTTCATCTTGAAGCTTGCAAACTTTTCTTTGAGAATGTAAGCCTTTGCACCCTTCACAGCTTGAGTGCCCTCAAATGATTCTTCCAACTTCTTCCATGCCTCATGAGCCATCTCAATATTTTTGACTTGCTCAAATGTTCTTTCATCAATTGCATCATGAATAGCACTTAGAGCAATGTCATTGTTTTGGAGAAGTACTTCTTCGATCGTGGTGGGATTCGCCGGATCTTCAATCTCAATTTTAGTTTCTACCACCTTCCAAACCTTCCTATTGATTGACTTGATATAAGTTGTCATCTTGGCCTTCCAATAGGGATAGTTGGAGCCATAAAATTGGGGTGGCTTTTTGGTGTTGTTGATTTGAGCCATTTTAACACCGAAGGTTGTTAAGCCTCAAATAACGGTGACCTCGACTCCGATACCACTTGAAAGGTCCTAATGGCTAGAGGGGGGGTGAATAGCCTAATAAAATTTCTACAACAACACTTAACAAAAGGTTAGACAATTATGAGGCGAAGCAAGTGTTGCGCTAGCCTACTCAAAATGCAAGCCACCTACCACAATTCTAGTTTAGATAGTGTCAATTCACAAAATAGCAATGACACTACCCTATGTTAGTGTGCTCTCAAAGTCTAACTAAAGAGCCACACCAACCAAGCAAGCAAGCTCTCACAACTAGCTACACTAAAGAGCTTGTCAACTAGTTTGTGATAATGTAAAGAGAGTGATCAAGATAGTTATACCGCCATGTCGAGGAGTGAACCAATCAATCACAAAGATGAATAACTATGAAGACCAATCACCTTGGAATCAAAACACAAACACAAAGATTTTTACCGAGGTTCACTTGCTTGCCGGCAAGCTACTCCTTGTTGTGGCGATTCACTCACTTGGAGGTTCACGCGCTAATTGGCTTCACACGCCAAACCCTCAATAGGGTGCCACACAACCAACACAAGATGAGGATCACACAAGCCACGAGCAATCCACTAGAGTACCTTTTGGCGCTCTGCCGGGGAAAGGTCAAGAACCCCTCACAATCACCACGATCGGAGCCAAAGACAACCACCAACCTCCGCTCGATGATCCTCACTGCTCCAAGCCATCTAGGTGGCGGCAACCACCAAGAGTAACAAGCTAATCCCGCAGCGAAACACGAACACCAAGTGCCTCTAGATGCAAACACTCAAGCAATGCACTTGGATTCTCTCCCAATCTCACAAAGATGTTTAATCTATGATAGAAATGAGTGGGAGGGCTTTGGCTAAGCTCACAAGGTTGCTATGTCAATGGAAATGGCCAAAGATGTGAGCCATAGCCGGCCATGGGGCTTAAATAGAAGCCCCCATGGAATAGAGCTATTATGCCCCTTCACTGGGCATAACACGGGCTGACCGGACGCACCGGTCCAACTGACCGGACGCACCACTTCAGCGTCCGATCGCCCGATGGACGCCACGCGTCACCAGCTTCAAACGCTGTTTGTCAGATGTCAACGACTATGAAGCTGACCGGACGCACCAACAAAACTGACCGGACGCTGAAGCCCCAGCGTCCGGTCGAGTACAGTAAGCACCCCGAGGCGTATTTCTTCGATCGGACACGTCTGGTCCACCTTGACCAGACGTAGACCAGCGTCCGATGCAATACCCTAGGTTCTATGCCAACTGACCAGTTCGACCGGACGCACGCTGCCAGCGTTCGGTGCTTTCAGACCTAGCGTCCGGTCAGTTGACCGTCGCCAGCGTCTTCGCGACCAACTCGTTTTCACTTCTAACTTCTTCACCCTTGCTCCAATGTACCAACCACCACATGTTTCACCTTGTGCACATATGTTAGCATATTTTCACAAACATTTTCAAGGGTGTTAGTACTCCACTAGATCCTAAATGCATATGCAACGAGTTAGAGCATCTAATGGCACTTTGATAACCGCATTCCGATACGAGTTTCACTCCTCTTAATAGTATGGCTATCAAACCTAAATGTGATCACACTCTCTAAGTGTCTTGATCACCAAAACAAAATAGCTCCTACAAGTTATACCTTTGCCTTGGGCTTTTTGTTTTTCTCTTTCTCCTTTTCAAGTTTAAGCCCTTGATCATCGCCATGCCATCACCATTGTCATGCTATGATCTTAATTAGCTTCTCTACTTGAAGTGTGCTACCTATCTCATGATCACTTGATAAACTAGGTTAGCACTTAGGGTTTCATCAATTCACCAAAACCAAACTAGAGCTTTCAGCCATTACCTCGGAGAACGCGATCTACGCGATCGCATCAACCAGAGAGCCCACGATCGTGCATCCCATGAAAGCCATCGCCGTATGGAATATGATACTACCCATGGCCCTCTAGGTTTGAAGCAGTTTACTTCTCACCTTTGCTAAGTCATATGGCCCAAGAACTTCAAGCTCGAGAAACTTCAGAAGTACGACGGCAAGGAGAACCCCAAACTATGGGTTATGCTCTACGAAACCGCATGCAGATCAGCCATGGTTGACGAGCACGTCATGTCTAATTACTTCCCAGTCGCCGTCAGCCATGCAGGCCACCAATGGCTGGTCAGCTTGCCAGCGAACTACTTCGATTCTTGGCAGGAGCTCAAGCAAGCTTTCATCGACAACTTCATTGCTACTTGCGAGCAACCGGGCAACAAATATGATCTGCAGCGGATTCGAGATCGGAAAGATGAGCCACTACGCGAGTACGTCTGGCATTTCTCGGAGATGCGCATCAAGGCCCCGTCAATCTCCGACAACGAGGCAATCGAGGCTTTCATCACTGGCCTCCGCTTCCACGACGCCCTAAGGGACAAGCTCCTCCGCAAGAGACCTGAATCAGTCACAGCGCTCCTGGCCACTACTAAGAAATATGTGGACACTGACGACGCTAAAAAGATAATTATCGAAGAAGCAGCAAGGGTTCCATGCTTTGACCACCCCCACACCACGATGACTACCGCGACAACCATGGTCGGAATGACAATTTTGACCGCCGCAACCAGCGCAATGACTCCCGCGACCACTGCGACCAACGTAATCAGTGGCATAACCGTCGTGACGATTACAGGGGCAAGCGTGCTCGGGAAGACGACGGCGAGGTCAACACCGTTAAAAAAGGTGGCGGACGTCGTAACTATGAAGAAGACTATGCCAAAGCATTGAAAGGGCCCTACTAGCTCCATCCCAAGTCAAACCATACCATGGAGAATTGCCGCATTCTCAAGTCTATCTACATGCGTCTACAGGCTCCGGATACATCCGACAAGCCTAACAACACAGGGGAACAGCGCAACGAGGACAATGACGATGAAGACGCAGATCCCCGTCACAAGTACATCAAGCCAACCGATCGCGTGCACACCATCATGGGAGGCAAAGTGTCCATCGAGACCAAACGAGAACGCAAGTTGCTCGCCCGCGCCTGCTTAAATGTGGCCAACACCGATAACCTCATCACCGATCCGTGGCTCCCTCCTTGGTCTCACCGTGAGATCTCCTTCAGCAGAAAGGACCAATGGGCTGCAATACCTGAGCCAGGACATTTTCCCCTAGTCCTCGATCCTTGTATCAACAAGGTTCAGTTGGACAGAGTGCTGATTGACGGTGGCAGCTCCATCGATATACTATTCAAGAATAGTATGCTAGCCCTGAAGATAACCCAGGCGGATCTCAAGCCATACGAGGCACAGTTCTGGGGTGTTCTCCCCAGACAGAGCTCTACACCTCTTGGGTAGATCACGCTACCTGTGCAATTTGGGACCTCAGACCACTTCCGCACTGACTACGTCAACTTCATGGTCGCTGACTTCGACGGCACCTACCATGCTATCCTTGGTCGACCATCGCTCACCAAGTTCATGGCCATACCTCATTACAAGTATTTGGTGCTCAAGATGCCTACCGAGAAAGAGGTTCTAACTCTCAGGGGCAACGTATACGCAGCTTATACCTGCGAGGACGATAGCTTCAAAATAGCAGAGGCTCACGACCTCTCTATTCGCATGGCCGAGACCATGCTCGACGCCAAGAAGACCTCAGCCGACCACCTGGAGATCCCAGAGCTCGAGGCTCCATGCAAGAACATCAAGTCCAAGGAGCACAAGATGATCCAGCTGGTCGATGGTGATCCTAGCAAAACGGCCCTTATCGGGGCCAACCTGGATCCCAAATAGGAAGACGCGCTCGTCAGGTTCTTGAGGAGCAACATGGATGTGTTCGCATGGAAACCTGCTAACATGCCCGGTGTACCTCAGAACTTGATTGAGCACTCCTTGAATGTCAACGGCAAGGCCAAACCTATCAAGCAGAAGCTATGACAGTTCGCTCGCAATAAGAAGGAGGCGATTAGGGTAGAAGTTACATGGCTTTTGGCAGCCGGATTTATCAAAGAAGTGTATCATCCAGAGTGGTTAGCCAACCCGGTTCTTGTACGCAAAAAGAATAATGAATGGAGAATGTGCATTGATTACACTGATCTCAACAAACACTACCCTAAAGACCCCTTTGTCTTACCTCGCATAGACGAGGTCGTAGATTCAACCACCGGTTGCGAGTTGCTTTCCTTTCTCGATTGCTACTCTGGTTATCACCAGATCGCTCTCAAAAAGGATGACCAGATCAAGACATCTTTCATCATGCCTTTCGGCTCCTACTGCTACATGACTATGTCGTTCGGGCTCAAGAACGCCGGGGCTACCTATCAACGCACCATATAGGCCTGCCTCAAAGATGAGATAAAAGATGACCTCATCGAGGCTTATGTTGATGATGTAGTTGTCAAGACCAAGGAAGCACATACCCTTGTTGACAACCTAGAACGCACCTTTGCAGCCCTTAATACATTCCAATGGAAATTAAACCCAAAGAAGTGCATCTTTGGTGTTCCTTCTGGTATACTGCTTGGCAACATCGTCAGTCACGATGGCATACGCCCTAACCTGGAGAAAGTCAAATCTGTCTTAGACATGAAGCCACCCAAAAAGGTGAAGGATGTCCAGAAGCTTACCGGATGCATGGCTGCTCTTAGTCATTTCATATCAAGATTAGGCGAAAAAGGACTACCATTTTTCAAGCTGCTCAAAGCATCCGAGAAGTTTGAGTGGTCGGAGGAAGCAGACGCTGCCTTCACACAGTTGAAACAATTCCTTACATCACCTCCGGTCCTCACTACTCCCAAAGAAGACGAAACCCTCCTGCTTTACATTACGGCAACTAATCGAGTGGTCTCCACTACCATGGTGGTCGAGCACGACAAGCCTGGCCACGCCTACAAGGTACAGTGACCAATCTATTTCATCAGTGAGGTACTCAATGAATCCAAGACCAAGTACCCATAGATTCAGAAACTGATCTATGCCATACTGATAACATCCCGAAAGTTGAAACATTACTTCGATGGATATCAGGTGGTGGTCATGACCGAGTACCCTCTGGGAGACATCATTCGCAACAAGGATGCGAATGGGCGCATCGTCAAATGGGCAATGGAGCTATGCCCTTTCTCCTTGGAGTTTGCAAGCCGTACTACAATCAAGTCTCAGGCACTCGTCGATTTCATCGTCGAGTGGACATACTTAAGTACACCTGCCTCTCAGGGGCTCGATGAGTATTGGAAGATGTACTTTGATGGCTCTCTCAACATCAGCGGCATAGGAGCAAGAGTCCTTTTCATGTCACCATCCAAGGAGCAGCTCTGTTACGTCCTCAGGATTTATTTCCCAGCGTCTAATAATGCCGCCGAGTACGAAGCATGCCTACATGGTTTGCGCATTGCGGTCGAGCTCAGCGTCAAATGTCTCTATGTCTACGGAGACTCGGCTCAGGTCATCAACCAACTCAACAAGGACTGGGACACGACCAATGAAAAGATGGATGCATACTGCAAATCGATCAGAAAGCTGGAAGGCAAGTTCTACGGCATCGAGTACACACATGTGGTTCGGGACAAAAATCAAGCAGCAGATGCGCTGTCAAAGTTAGGATCATCCCGAGCTAAAGTCCCACATGGCGTATTCATTCAAGACATGCTCACGCCTTCCATCGAAGAGGAAGATCCCACGATCGACAAGCCTCCAGACCAGCTATTGGTGGGTACGGTTCTAGCATCAAACACCACCGAGCCACCTTCGACCACTAATGAGCCTGATTAGAGAGTACCTTTCATCAAGTACCTGACAGATGGCAGCGGTTACACCGATCGAACATAAAACGAGCGCCTGATGCATCGCAGTAAGCAGTATCTGCTCGTCGATGACAAATTATGGTGCAAGAACGCAAAGGAGGAAATCTTGATGAAGTGTATAACCCAGGAGGATGGCGAACATCTCCTGGACCAAATCCACTCTGGCTCCTGCGGCAACCACACGGCCTCGAGAACGCTTGTTGGAAAGGCTTTTCGAGCAGGGTTCTATTGGCCGTCAGCTGTAGTCGATGCAGAGAAGCTAGTCTACCATTGTGAGGGTTGTCAGTTCTTCACCAAGAGAATCCACGTACCAGCACATGAGATCCAGACAATACTAGCCTCTTGGCCCTTCGCATGCTGGGGATTGGATATGATCGGGCCTTTCAAACCGGCTCCTGGGAAATTTACATGTGTCTTCGTGCTGATCGACAAATTTTCTAAGTGGATAGAGTACATGCCTCTGGTACAGGCATCCTCAGAAAAGGCTGTCACATTCATCAACCAGGTCATCCATCGCTTCGGCATACCCAATAGCATTATCACTGATCTAGGTACTTAGTTCACTGGGAACGCTTTTTGGGACTTCTGCGATGAAAGGAGCATAGTAGTAAAGTACGTCTCGGTGGCACACCCTAGAGCTAATGGACAGGTCAAGCGGGCAAATGGTATGATCTTGGACACACTAAAGAAGAGGATGTACAGAGAAAATGACAAAGCTCCCGGAAGATGGCTCAAAGAGTTACCAGCCGTGGTCTGGGGCCTCAGAACCTAGCCCAGTCGTAATACCAGCGTATCACCATACTTTATGGTTTACGGTGCTGAGGCAGTGCTCCCAGCAGATATAGCCTTTAGATCAGCAAGGGTAGAGAACTTCAATGAAGACAAGGTCAATGAAGCGCGGGAGCTAGAAGTGAATAGTGCAGAAGAGAAGCAGCTTGATTCTTGTGTACGTATAGCCAAATACCTTGCTGTTTTGCACATGTACTACAACAAGAACGTTAAGGAGCATTTCTTCATGGTCGGGGACCTGGTCCTGAAGTGGAAGATGAATTGGGCTGGTGTCCACAAACTCGCAACTCCATGGGAAGGGCCCTTCATGATCAAGGAAGTTACATGACCAACGTCTTACATGTTAGCTCACCTGGACGGTACGGACATACCCAATTCATGGCACATCGACAAGCTTAGGCGTTTCTATGCTTAACTACTAAGATATGTACTCCTCTTGTACTTTCGATTTAATTCAATAAAGCTATTATGATTTCTCTGACCACTCTAATGTGTCACTTCGAAGTCTATGGTTATTCTAACTCAACTAGTCAAAACCGACCACCATTCCTTCCAGGGTTTTCGAAGCGAGCCCTGTCTCCGGTTCCTCCCAACGCGTGCATAGGATCTGCTCTCTATGCTACGGGTGATCGGCAGGTCCACTCTGGTTTGACTTGTGTGTGTCTACGTGTGCACAAGCCACACACCTCACACTCCGACCACCTGGCAAACCAGGGTCATACAAACCTTTTAGGATGACATGTCGACTAAACTAGTACAACTAAACAGAACGCTAACATGTTCTCACTTAGTTACACCAACACGAGTTCCAAGCTTAAATACGTTTTATTCAAAACAAACAAGCTTATGGAGATATATAGTTACGTTATTACAAGCTTGCCTGAAAAGGTCTAAGTTTACAATAACACAACTACATCTTCTTCTATAGCTATAGCCTATCCTATTGGCTGGTCGGGGCATGCGGCACCTGCTGCTCGCTGCTCCTGACATCCTGCTCGAGTCTCGGGGACTCTTGTACTGGTCGAGCTAAAGAAGATGGCCCCGCCGATGCCTGGCTGGTCGAGACCGCAGGCTTCGCCGGTTGGCTTAAAACTAACGGCGCTTCCAGCTGATTTGTTGATGGCGTACCCTATACATGTGCTGTCCCGCCTCCACATAGGTTAATGTCGCTAATAATTTTTGCCGACAAGTCCAGCTAGGTCATCTGAAGCTCCTCAGCCTTGTCTGGATCTACCTCCTTTGGGTATCCAGCCTTTAGGCATTTGAGATCGATCAAGGGGTAGTGAGCACGCACCATGCTTAGCACATGTGCGCCTGTGTACTCACCCGCCTCCTTCATGAACTCCTAGAACCATCCCCATGCCTTTCGGCATCTATCAACCAGTCTGAGCTGTGGCGTCCTTGGCACGTCCTCTGTAAGTGCTGGATCGATAAGGTTGAGGACCGGCAAAATGCCCGTTGCCACTTCATGGCACCAGTTTTTCCATGTGTCCCGATCCTCGGTGATCTCTTGGCACTGCGCCTTCCAGCCGTCACAAGCTTTTATCACAGCCTCCAGATGCTTCTTGGCATTGACTTTTAAAACTACAAAAGCTATTAAAATGTCATACCATGATAGGATAAGGCGGGCAACAAAAGTGAGCAAAGGGGTCTAGAAAACTTACTTTTCAGTTCCTCTTTCATCTTGGTCGTGTGGTCCTAGAGCTGCGACTGGTCGTGTGCCAGTTTTCTGTTGTCCTCCTTCAGGCGATCACACTCTGCCACCGCACGACTATTCTCCTCTTGGAGACGGACTACTTTGGCTTCTAAGCCTGCACTACAACTGTTACTACCAACAACACAACAACACTTGTCATGCACTCATTGTGATAAAGTGACTACTTACTTGTTCTTTCCTGCTTTTTGTTACTGAGCTGGATGACCAGGTTCTGGTTCTACGCCTCTTGCTCCGTCCTCTCATGGTTGGTGGCTTTAAGTTGGTGGCGCAAGCGTTCCACTTTGGCTGCCAGCTCTTTATTGCTCGCAGTGATCCCCTCAATCTGGTCAAAGCATTTCTTACGGTACCTTGCGGTCTTCATTAAGTCCTGCGTGCAAAAAGCTAAGTAAGAAAGTTTGACTAGATGGCAAGGTCAGGCGGTGAAGCAAAGCATACCTGGACTTCCGTCACCAGTCGTTTCGCCGCCCGTTCAACTTTCATGGTCTCTTCGACCTCTAGGATTTCCTCATGAACAACCCATTGGTTGTTCCACCAGTGCGACACATATACATGTTGTCGCTTGTCCTGTGGATGGCCCAAGACCTCTTCTACTTTGTCCTCTTTGGCCTCTTCTTTGGGTATCAGTGCTGGTTCGGAGTTAGCAGTTTCTGCGATCACTATGGCCTTCCCATGGGCTGCAGCATCGACAAACGTGCTCTGTGCTCTCGCTTCCGGCCGCTGCTCCTCGGTCTGACCCATTACTTTGGGTGCTGAGGTGTCGCCCTCCGCAGGGTTGGTGCTTGGAGCACTTGTGTTTGGCTCGGCTCTTCCCTCGACCCCCTGCTCAGGGACTGTTGTCTGACTGTTGGTGGGCTGAGGCTTCGACGGACTTTCTACTATGGGTTCCTCTATGGCCGGCTGCTGGGCAGTCTTCTCTGCAATTGCTGGCGGAGCCAAGCCGCTACCGGCTAGTTGATCGGGATTTTTGGTGGATGCCGACCTAGTACATCCAAGATAAGTTCAGAGGGCAACCATAATCAAAACAAGTTGTAAGCTTACATCAAAGTTACAAATACTTACATGTTGGAAGCGCGGAATGATGTGGCAAAGGCACGTCTCTTCGGCCGTGCTTGCCCCACGTGCTGTGCGGGTGACACTTGGTCTCCCTCTACATCCAGCACCAACGCTGGGGCTTGGTGCTCAACCCCTCCGCCGCTTGTCCTTCGTGCTGCAGTGGTCGGTGATGTGGGTCCCACCAGCACGGAGGAGCCGCCTTGCTCCGTCGACTCTAGTTGCCTCCTCCTCTTTCGAGGGATGAGTCGAAAGATGTCTGCATCCTCTCCCTCCTCTGTGTCATCGTCTGATAGAGTAAAGGTCGCCTGACGACGCTTGCTGGCCATCGGCCGCTTACCAGCAGCTTTGGCCGCTGCCTCCTCTCCAACTCCGAGCACGGCCCAGTCGACGTCTTCAATTCCGGTGCTGGTCTGGACGGTTGGGCCAGCAACTTGCGGCCAATCTACACTAGGGGGTGGCGACACGAACATTGTTGCTCTATCCCGACCATTAATCTAGGAAACAAAAAGGAGATAACACAGTAAGTTCCTATTACAATATAAGACTACGGGTACAAGGCAAGATAAGTTACCTTTGAGGGAGGTCGGGCGAGCTTGAAAGCATGCTCGATGTCGCTCAATCTGATGTAATTTGGATCAGCTAAGTTAAATAGCTCTCCAATTCTAGCCCTGACTTCGATCTTGTCAAGCGCCTCCTGCCTTGTCCTCGTCGGGTCTGCGCTGCCTTGGTACTCGTAGCCAGGATGTACCCTCCTCTAGAAGGGTTGGATCCATCGGCTGATGAAGTTCCCAACCACGCTCAGACCGTCCAGTTTCTTCCATGGGATCATCCCAAGTATTTCCGAAATCTGCTCCAGGTGCTCGGGCTTCTCTAACCAGCTTGTCCTCTTCTCTGGAACGAATCCCACGTCGCACAGTGTGATCGTGTTTGGCTCTTCACGGATGTAGAACCATTTCTTGTACCAGTCATCAAGCGATGTGTTCCAAGGGCAGTGCAGGTACTAGGCCTTCATCCCATCACGGAGGTTGAGGTACACACCTTCGGCTATTTTCGAGCCGCCGCTTCCTTTCTGCCGCAGACAGAAAAGATGATGAAGGAAGTCGAAATGGGGCTAGAAGCCGCCATATGCTTCGCAAAGATGAATGAAGGTGGAGACAAGGAGAATTGAGTTGGGATGCAGATTGCAAATCCCAATCTCGTAGTACAGACAGAGCCCCTGAAGGAAAGGGTGCACTGGAACCCCAAAACCCCGCTTGAAGAAGTCTTCGAAAACCACAATCTCACCTGGATGTGGATCGGGGTACCCCTCACCCTCCGGCGCATGCCATCCTACGAGTTCCTTGTTGTGGAGTACTCCCATGATGACGAGGTCTTCGATGGTCTGCTCGTTGCTTCTCGATTTCCACCACTCCTTCGCCATGACTCCTGCTTTCTTCTGGGCGTCACTTTTCGCCATGAATCTGGCCTTGCTGATGAACGAGGAAACGGTGGAGGATTGGTTGGTGGTGATTTCAGAGGTATTAGGGTTGGCAAGAGGAAGAAGAAGCTGCGGCGGCGAATGGTAATGGGGTTTAGTAAAAAGTAACTTACGAATTCTATACTCTATTTAACCAAGATTTCTACCATTCCGTCTGCTCAAGATTCTTGGGAGACGTGCGCACGCGCCGCAGACGGTTGTTTTCACAACCTCGAGATCTATGCCAATATATGTGCCTCTTCATTATCAGTGTATGCGCCTCTTCACTACCAGTGTGAGAGGGCCCACGCTGACGCACCTACTTACAGGTGCCATGTGACTGTTTGCTAGAAAGGACAAGAAGGCAGTATGATGTGCTATACCCATCTACTTTTTTGACCAGACGTGTCAGATTGGACTTGATAGATCAAGTAAATAAGTAAATACACAAAATAATAGTACAAGTGGCATTTGGTTTTTCGCCGCACCTCTCGTGCTCAGGGACTGTCCAGACCACTATCGTGCTCGGGGACTGTACAGACCATTACCCTGCTCGGGGACTGTCCAGACCACTACAGTGCTTGGCGACTGTCTAGACCACTATCGTGCTCAGGGACTGTCCAGATCACTACAGTGCTCGGGGACTGTCCAGACCACTACCGTGCTTGGGGACTGCTCCGACCACTAACATGCTCGAGGACTTTTCTAACCACTATCATGCTCAGGAACTGTTCCGACCACTGCTCGAAGACCGCTCTCCATGGTTACATGTGATTTGTACTCACATACAGTCGAGAGGCATTTATTTAGACCTTGCTACAAGGCTTATACTTCGCCTTCCAGCAAGCTCGGGGACTACATCGGTACGATGCACCTGCCGGTGCATCTCGTATTGCTTGTACGACGATTGGATTCTTAACTTCAGTGGAAATTCTTTTTAGACCCTGGCACCACGTGCCTATGTCACCTACTACCAGGCTCGAGGACTAAGTGGGCACACTTCACCTTGCAGTGAATGTGCTTATTTTATCGACCCCTACGCTTTGACTGTTTGCTAGAATTACTATTGTCCAAGGGTCACTTACATTTCTTTTTAGAAATACAAGTGGACACACTTGATAAGGAAAGAAATCTTTTTCTTTTTTCTCTAGATCACCATGCATTCTTCGAACAACCGGAATCTTCGGCTATAATCGTGGCCTACTGCTCTCTGTTTTGACCAGAATGCTGGCACATTTGATTGGTCAATGTTTCAATCAATTGGAGATGACATGAAGACGGATCGCATTAGTCGAAGGAGATCGAACGGTGTGTCACAGCATAATACATGGTGCTCGGGGACTAGCTGTGGGGGTATTAACCCCTATACCCTTACGGCTAGGCTTGGGCCAGCCCGGATCAGGGGGTCTAGCCCACTAGAAGACGATGCGTGGCCCGGCCAACCTGTTCGGAATCCTACGCAAGGAATCAAGGTAGATTTGGAGATCAAGCAAGATCCTGGTCGGTTAGAATAGGAATCCTTATCCGGCCACCTATGGCAATTGTAACTAGCTAGGATTAGTTTCCAGATCTGTAACCCTGCCCCTCGGACTATATAAGGTGGGCAGGGGACCCCTCTAAAAAACATCTCTTATTGACATACAGCAATACAATCAGATGTAGGACGTAGGTATTACGCCTTCGCGGCGGCCGAACCTGGATAAAACCTCGTGTCTGTCTTGCATCACCATCTTGTTTGTGGCTTGCGCATCTGTCTACCGACAATCTACTACCTTGGGCATACCCCTAAGTAGACTGCCGACCATATTTCGTCGACACTGTTGAAAAATGATATTACTAACTAATATTTCTACTAGCCTAGGAATTGCAAATTGAAATCAAGTTTAGCTAAAAAACTTTGAAAATTTTCAAGTTTATCAACAGCTAGACATTACTATGTTTAGCAAATTATTTTATGGGATTGGGTTAAGAGGTGGTGTCATGTTTTAGCTCGGATCGGTAGCCTAATAGGCCCTCTTTAGCATAGTAAAGGCGGTTTAGTGTCAACCTCGACCGTTTAGGCGCTATCGACGCTTTAAAATTCATGCACGGCACGTTATCGGGCTGGCTCACCAGGTGGACGCGGTCACCAGGCTCGGGCGCTCAGCGTCACCGCGCTGGTCATGCGTGCGCACGCTGCCACTAGTGGCCGGCCGTGGCTGCCTCTGGCCTGACTGCAACCCGGCCACCGCTGGCCCCATCGCATAGAGCCCTGCTGCTGTCGCCTGCCCCGCCCCGTGCCATGATGGAACCGCTGCTAGTGCCATCACCTCACCATCGCGTCCGTACTGCTACCCAGCCTCACGTTGCCACTACAACATTGTGTTGTGCTGTCGCTCGCCTTGTCCTTGCACGCACATGGGTTGTCCCAGTTGCCTCGCGTCGTCGCCTTGCCTTAATGGAGCTATGGCCGCGCATGCCGCGCCCCCACCTGCCTCTGCATGCGCACGTGGTCTGGCCGCGTTGTCATGTTGCGGGTGCATAGATGCCATCTCAGGTCCAGCTGGCCACTTGCTACCAAGGTGAGGACGAGCCGAGCCAGACCTACCCCTCCCTCTCTGCCACCACGACCGGTCGACCCGCTTGCTTAATTCGGCATGGTTGAGTCACCATCGCTCAATTCATCACGTCCCTGGATTCTCCATTAAGCCACCTGACCCCCGACCCCCACCCAGCCTTGAAGCGAGCACGACCAAGCTCTAATTTGGAGTTTTTCCCACCGTCATGCTGATAAGGCCACATTCGGCCATGGATGTGGGCAGCCCTCCTACCGCCCATCCTGAACCAATTCACCCGCACCACTAGCATAGCCTTGACACCCTTGTCACCCTGCGTGCCTTAGCCAAACCGCTACTGCCTCCCTATCGTCGCTGACATGACCGTGCCGCCATGGTGCACCGCCATACGGTTCGGTCGCATGTGGCTAGCCCTCCTCCGCCATCCTCCACCCCAATCGTTACCTCGGCTAGGTCCACTATAGTCTACTGATGCTCCCTTGCTAGCCTATTAGGTTCTTAGGTGCTCTAGATCACCAGGGCAGCTGCGCCGCTATCTCCGATGGCCACGTGCTACTGCAGCCTTCCCCAGTCAGTCATGTCACCCCGCACCACCGCTTAGCGTAGCCACTCGGGTCAGAGATGGTGACCGGCCCGTTAGGTGGTCGGTCGTAGGTCCCTGGTGCCGGCGTAGCCGTGCTATGTCACCGGCTGCCGCACTGCCATGCGCTAGGTCACCAGGGGTGAATGCTGGTGAATTAGGGAAAGGCCAGGGGATTAAGTGAGAAGTTCTAAGAGAGAAGAAAATAATATTAGTACTTAATTGTAAATTAGGAGGAGTTTGAGGTCTCTTTTGCAAAGTCATCGACGTGCGCGGGATTCCCCGGCGCGTGCCGTCTCGCATGGGCCGCGCCTGCGGGCCACCGCGCGCGTGCGCTGTGTCACGCGGGTCACACGGGAGATTTAGTTTTCTTTTGTCATAAGGAATTAGCAATGGTTTTCTAATTTAATTTTTGAGCTGATCTTTGGTAAATCATATAAAATCATGTAGGTGTCCAAAAATTATAAAACAAGTTTTGTTAGGTTCCTAAAATTGTGCTATGTCTGTTAGTGTATTTAGTTTATATATGTACATGTTGATACCAGGAGCTATTAAATTATTTGGAAATGTTTAATATTATTAGGAGAATTATTGTAGGAATTTTTGTGATAAATTGGTGATAGCATTAGTCCTGAAATTTTTATAGTAGCTTCATTATATTATTATGTACTCACTGTAATTTTTGTAGCTTTAGAATAGACTAAGCATTAGGTTAGTTAAATGCTCTTTGTTTCAAATATACATTAAATCATTAGTAGAATAAAGATATATCCTTCATTTGTAAAGTTAGGTGTTTGTTAGTTGAACCCAACATTTTGCTCGATAAAAGATGATAGTTAGCTTAGTACCTTAGTCATTAGAGCTAGCTTAGTAGCTTAGTATGCGTATTCTTAGTTTAGGAGTTGCTATTGCTTAAATGCTAAGTGTTGCATCATCATCGCATGCATGTAGAGAACAAGTTGGCGGAGATCGTGACCACCGGCGATCACGACTTCGAGGAGATCATCGAGGAGTATGAAGAGGAGATTCTCGTGCAGGAGGAGGTCCTAGAGCCACCACTGACTGACTCAGCTGACACCGCGCCTGCCCAAGGCAAGCCCTGGTGCATAACCCCTTATTTTTTATAATCACTGTTTATATATGTTATGTATATTTACGTTACAAGAATTTTATGAAAACCAATATAACTGTCCTATGAGTACTACTAGTATAAGTTCGAGTAGCTGTTATGCTTAGGTTTTTGGTAGCGTGAGTAACCTGCCGTTACTCACAAAAGGTGATTGTTATTACTCTCATAATAAAATGATGAAAGGAAAAATGGAGACAAGGTAGGGATATGGTATGCGTATTGGTGGGTGTAGTAGGTTGCGTGGCCAACGGGGCTTAGCTTAGTTACATTGTTTTCCCTATTCGTATCGATTAAGGACCATCCGTTGATGTGCATGGTAGTCAGGTTAAAGACTTATTATTCTGAGCACATACTTGCTTATGGAAGCGGGAAGGCTCGTTACGCTCTTGTCGTGGGTTCTGGCTCTTTCCAGACCGACTGATTGAAGGCGGGGAAAGATAGAGGTCTAAGCACCATATTGAGACTGTGTCTCAAGTGTGGGGGCTTAGAGGCCAAGTTTGGATGGGGACCTTGACCCCGTGATAGGAGTGGAATGGGTTGGTCTTATTTGTGCCTGGGGTATAAATAGGGAGTGTGTTTTGAGGTACCTAGCTAGGATACATTGGTTCACTAATCGCCATTTTCGTGAGACAGTACGACTTGGCTATGGTCTAGCACCGTAGTAAGAACTAGAAGATGAAAGATGGTAAAATGGTTCTGATTGCTCAACCCTTGCTTGAAAGTAGAATAGGTGCTTACTTAGAATAGTTAGCTAATGACATAATTATGACTGCTAATAAAACTTGACTATAAGGATGAACTATTAGTTATGCTTTTCATAAACAAAAGAAAACAACAAACCCATATTGCCTATCATATCCTTGAGAGTCAGAAAATTATTCCCACTAGTCGGGTAAGTCTTGCGAGTACATTGTGTACTCAGGGTTTATTTACCCCTGTTGTAGGTGCGGCTTGAGGAGTAGCTCTTATACGGAGGATTCTTCTGGTGGGCACAGAAGGATCCTTGTATTGTTTCTGCTAGATGTTCATTTTCATTCCGCTGTTTAACTATCTCATTCTGAACTCTGGTATTGTAATAAATAATTTCTAAGAACTCTTATTGTATGAAATGGACTAAGTATTGTAAGCTTGTACTCATTATTGGATTCTAGATATAAAACATGGATTGTTTTGAGTTCTCCCTTAGTGTGTGCTCGACGGAACTGCCTGATGTAGCTCACTTTCGAGGTGCTTAGTGTCTAGTGGAAGACGAGTGCCTCCGAAAACGTGTTATTTTGGGCGGTTCTGCCACAACGAACAATCACCAACTCTTGCTCCAAGCCGTCTAGGTGGCGACAACCACCGAGAGAAACAAGAAGACCCGTAGCCAACACAATCCCAAGTGCCACTAGATGCTCAAACACAATGCAAATGCGCTTGGATCACTCCCAATCTTACTTTGGATGGTCAAATCACAAGCTAGACGAGTGGGAGGCGTGGGAGTATGCTCACAAGGCGTATCAACAAGTTAGAGAGCCAAGATGGTGCGCAAGAGCTAGCCACCATGCTTTTATAGAGACCCACCAACTCAACTAGTCGTTATACCCCTTCACTAGGCTTGCTGCGAATTGACCGGATGCGTCCGGTGTGACGACCGGACGCGTCCGGTCACTGCCTGGATGCCATGTGTCTTGTTCAAACGTATATAGCTGTTGGCACCCAATAGCTCTCTCTGTGCGAAAGTTAGTGAACGATCGGACACGCTACTTGAAAATAATCGAACGCAGGCGAGGCAGCGTCAGGTCAAGTCCAGAGAGCTCCCAAAGCCTCTCAACTACGACCGGACGCACCCTGCGTCAGGTGCACATCACTGCGCAAAACATCTCCTCTGACCAGACGCACTGCTCAGAGTTAGGTCAACATTTCACTCAGAGTCTGGTCACGATGAAAATCTACACCGAGAGGTCTAGGGCATGACCCGACGCGTCAGATCCAACATGAATGGATGTAGCCCAGCGTCCGGACATCCCTGCCTTAGCTTCTCACGCCGGGGCCAAATACCAGACGTGTCCGGTCCCAATTCCGGACGTGTCCGGTCTCTTCTGAAAAGCTGCCGCTGAGTCAAATACCGGACCCTGTGTCGGACCTGTCCGGTCTCCCCAAGACCAGCACTTTCAACATGTTTCTCAACACCCTTGATTCTATGTGCTAACACCAAAGTGTCTCACCACTTGTGTACGTGTGTTAGCATTTTTCACAAGCATTTTCAAGGGTTAATTATTAGCACACTAGATCCTAATGCATATGCATGAAATTCAATCACCTAGTGGCACTTGACAACCGTATCAACCAAGAGAATTCACCTCTTAATAGTGCGGCTATCGATCCTAAATCACTCACACCCTCTATGGTGTCTTGGGTGCAAACAAAAAATGGCTCATATCTTTATACCTTTGCCTTGAGTCCATTTTTGTTTTTCTCTTTCTTCTTTTCCAAATGTGAAGCACTTGATCCAACTTTTTGTGGCCATCACCTTTACCATGAACATCATCTAGCTCCGCCACTTGGATTGGACTACCTCATCTAATTCACACACTTAGATCAAAGGTTATTCCTAGGTTTCATCAATTATCCAAAACCAAACTAGGGCTTTCATCGTGCCGGGCCAAAAGTGTAGGCTTCGTGCCGTGCTGTCGTGCCATGAGCTGCATGGACATTTATATGTGGAGATGTCGGCCAACGGTCACAACACTATAGAATGGAAGCGTCGAGTGTTGAAGAGGATCAGATACGACGGTTCGGCCGTTGGACTAGTGTCGTGGCTCGCGTACGGGAGCGTCCTGACGATCGGACACCCTCAGCACAGCATTTCCGTAACACTGTATATGTATATGCATCGTTAATTATTGTATTCCATTAATTATTTTATTATTACTATACTGCTGGTACGGTAGGTACTCCGTATGTAGCAAGAATACCTTTAATTTGTTGGGCACACGAATTTACTTTGATGATTTATGAATCCTCAGTTGGCCACGTTGTCGATTGATCGATGGGTCGGTCGCAAGGGAGAGGAGATTATTGGCGCACTTGTAGAAAGGGATATATAGATAAGAAGAGGAGTTGCTTGTCGATCGGTCACTGCTGCGGCTTTGTAATCAGGAAAAGAGCTCTCTGCATTGTGTGTAGGTTTGTTGCTTGGCATCAAGAACTTTTGCTGCAAAAGGCGGAAAAAAAGGTGAAAAGCGAAGTTGTTAATTGCAACAATAGATTATTACTCCATACTACTGTTTTTTCTAATATAAGGCTGTGTTTAGTTGTAGGAATTTGGATTTTGGGGCTACTGTAGCACGTTCGTTTTTATTTGGCAAATAGTATTCAAACATGGACTAATTAGGCTCAAAACGTTCGTCTCGCAATTTCCCACCAAACTGTGCAATTAGTTTTTCTTTTCGTCTACATTTAATGCTCCATGCACGGGCCGTAAACATTCGATGCGACAGGTACTGTAGCAACTTTTTGGAAGTTGGGGTGGAACTGAACAAGGGCTAAAATTTCAACAGGAGTGTTTTACCCCTCTTGTTTTGTATAAAAAAATACTAACGACATAGTAAAAACAATGGATCTAGAAAAGCTAACATTTTATAGTTTAGAACGTAGGAGTATTATATGTCTAGTCTATTTTTAAATTATAAGTCATTCTAACTTTTCTAGATATATAGTTGCTACTATATATTTACTCAGCTCCAAATTATAAGATGCTCCGAGTTTTCTAGATACCAGTTGTGTTCTAACTTTTCTAGATACATAGTTGTTACTATATATCTAGTTCACTCCAAATTATAAGATGCTCTAAGTTTTATGGATACAAGTTGTTTATCCAGATATATAGTAACAACTATGTATCTAGATAGAAAAAGTCAAAACGGTGTTACAATTTGGAATTGATTAAGCACATTTTAAATTATAAGGACTTAAACTATGTATTCAAACATATATACATCTCTAGAAAAGTCAGAATGACTTATAATTTTGTAACGTAGGAGTTTCAAATAAATATATATAAACACTATAAATAACTCGCACAAAACAGCTCGCACAACAGTACTATACAATCAATTTTAGAAGGCCAATCAAAATCTTTTCGACACAAACTCTTCTATTTTACTATAATATAATAGGGCCCCATTTGGTGTCACTTCAAGGTGCTCAAAAAAAAAAGAGAGCTTCGACTCCTGCCCAAATGAACTAGGAAACAGGCGGCACCGCCAGAGCTAGGAATAATGATTGGCTCCTCCGGGCTTCGCTAGCGTGATGGATTTGTTGCGCCAATGTTATTTTGTCGCTCCAAAAGAGTTAGGTTAAAAAAAGAACTAGAGTAGTTTTTTTAAATATTAATTTAAAATGTACTAAAATTAAAAAATCTCCTCCAATCAAATACGAACTTGATAGCGTTGACTTTATGGTATTCAAGATACAAACCCCTATTTTGTGTTCGGATATGGCTGGGACATCTATAGAATAAATAAAATTATGAAAGTACTTTATAAGATATTTGTTATTTTTGTTTTGGCAACTCATTGTAAATGATTTTCAACAATACCAATCTATCTTTAGATAGATCACAAACAGGCTTTTGTTTATAGGTGGCACGGTCTAAACAAATTTCAGACGGTTGCCTTTTTTTTTTACAGTTTGCGATTCACTAGAAACAAACATGATTCATTGTCTGCAGCAGCCATATCATTGACCCTCTTCAGCAGATAGATATAAAACAGTCGGTTATGCACTTTTTTTACCCGTTTGTATTGACTACTTTTGTGGTAATGTATGTATCTCCATTAGACAATCAATGTACATTTATCGTCAATTCCATTATTACTGCACAAAAGAAGACCTTTGGGCTTGGATAGTTGGATTAACTTGGTGGGTGTCTTATCTTCCAGTTGGCTAAGGATAGATTGACGCATATGTAGAAAGGGAATGGGAGTTCGTTGCTTGTCGATCTGTGCTTTGCGATCAAGGAAAGTGCACTGCAACGTGTTGGTTTGTCGCTTGAGATCGAATACTTTGCTCACAAAGGTGAAAAAGGAAGGATTGCAATAATAACCTACCCCATTTATATCAACAAAGAAGACAAAAAATACCCTATTTACTAATTACTACTCCCTTCATTCCAGATTATAAGTCGCTCTGATAATTTTTGGTTCATTCATTTTGCTACCCATTTATATTAACAAAGAAGACAAAAAAATACCCTATTTACTAATTACTACTCTCTTCATTCCAAATTATAAGTCGCTTTGATTTTTTTTTTCATTCATTTTGCTATGTGTCTAGAAATATTATTATATCTAGATGCATAGCAAAATAAATATACCAAAAAAGTCAAAGCGACTTATAATATGAAGCGGAGGGAGTAACTCTTAGTATAAGCATGTATAAATTTTGTTTTCGAGAAAAGAACAATCTACCTTTTTTTATCTTATTACTCTTGCAAGTAGTATAGTAGATTTATACATCAAGCATTCCTTTTTCTAAGAAAAAACTATAGTTATAAATTTTTCCCAAGATCTTCAGACCTGTTTTATTTTTGTTGGGACAAAAGGAGATAAATAAAAGGTTAAGCACTAGGTTAGTGCCTTTTTAATTTGCTTGATTGCTCCAGTAACATTGCAAACAGCTAGTTGCATTTGCAAAACCTCAACTAGCCCACCCAAGAAGAACAAGAAGTTGAAAGGCATGGAAATGCATCATGGATGAACAGAAAACCTTGCCTTTGTGTCGTCCTACTCCTTTCCATCGAGCATTACTTTATAGAACCACAAAAGTCCACTAGCCGATAAACACGGCACCTGTGCTGCAAAGAAGAGCACTTTGGACTGACGACACTTTTGACCTTTCTTCTTTTCTTCCTTTCATACTTCAGGAGTTTGAATTAAAGCGTGTTTGTTCACTGATGATAGAAATACTAAATGTGCACAGTGCAGGTGTTATGGTGGGCAAGGTGTACCATCGGCGGGATAAGCCAGGCGACAAGGCAAGTGGCTAAGGCCACGCCAAGGAGCCGGCTGGGCCGCGGTCACCACCCTTTGGCAGAAGGAGTTAGGCATATGAGTCTATTGTCGTTAAGTTGTTAGCATATCTAGAGCCAGTTAGTCAGTTGATTTATTCCCTAAAGATTAGGAAGTTGGTTATTGAGTCTTGTATAAGTTAAACAGTTTGCTTCTAATACGAGGCAGCCTGGGATTGAGACTTAAGTCACCCTTGGGCACTTGACCCTTACTTCCTGCTCACTGCCATCTTATTGTCGTTAGCCACAACCCTAGGCGCCGAGCACGGCGCCGCCCGTTCGTCATCGCGTGTTCAAGCCCAGGCCTCCAGTCCATCACCAGTACAACCTTAGGAGCACTATCGCCAACAATCTGGTATCAGCGTTCATGTCGACCTCGGGTGCTTCCGTTTCCATCGCGGTGCCGTCCACGGCTGCACCGCCACCGCCGGTTCCGTCCACGGGCACGTTGAACCCGGCGGCCACGACGGCACCAGTGTCATCGTCCGGGATTCCTGCTCCCTCGCAACCGACCATTGAGGAGTCCCTGGCGATCCTCATGCACGGGCAGCACCAACTCACCACGCTGGTCAATAGCATGCAGCGCCGGATGGGGGAGATGTCGCTCCGGCTCTCGTCCGTCGAAGGCGCCGCGGCACAGTTCGTGGGTCTTCCCTACTCTGCGTCGCAGGCCCTGCCCTACGGCATGTCGGGGTATGGGGGCATCCCGGCACTGCCGGCCTCCAGGCCGGTCATCTCGGAGATCATGCCCACGCCCTCCCTTCCGACATCGACGGCGACAGCAGCGGGTTCTTCGTCATCACAGCCGGCCACAGATTCATCCATCGGCTCCACCCCGCAACCTCCGTCGACCGGGCTGCCGATCCAGAGCATTCCCTTCCCGCACTCGCCATCCCCGCTGCCTACATTTTCATCTATCATGGGGACCGCAGTCACGACGTCTTCAACGGTGGTGCACCATGAACGCGCCAACCGATCCCAGTCGCGGCACCACCTGGACGATCACAATGAAGGCTATGGCGTTCCCAAGTTCCACAAGCTCTCGTTCCCGCTCTATGACGGCAAAGAGGACCCCCTGGGCTGGCTCAACCGGTGTGAATCCTTTTTCCGTGGCCAGCTCACTAGGGAGGTCGACAAAGTTTGGTTGGCCTCGTTCCACATGACCGGGGACGCTCAGCAGTGGTATTACATCCTCGAGCGTGACATGGGATGACCATCGTGGGCCAACTTCAGGCTTCTGTGCCACCAGCGCTTCGGTCCGGCTTTGTCGACCAACCATCTGGCCGACCTCGCCCGACTACCTTTTACGTCCACGGTGGACGCCTACATGTCGGCGTTCTAGGCCCACCTGGCACACGCAGGTCGATTAGATCCGCTCCAGCAGGCCTAGCTCTTCACCGGTGGACTGTCGGAACACATCCGGGTGGACGTGGAACTCCATGAGCCTGTAGATCTTCACCGTGCGATGCGGTTGGCCCGGGCCTTTGAGCGCCGAAACGCCGCCAAGACACCTGCGATACCAGTCGCGCCTCAGCGTACTTCACGCCACACCTCACCAGGACAGCTTGGGAGGTCGTCATCATCGTCCACGCCGACCGACCAGTCTTCAAGCCGCCCCTTCCGTTACTTGACGCCCACAGAGATGGCAGAACGCCGGAAGCAGGGCCTGTGTTATAATTATGACGAACCATACGTCCAAGGGCACAAGTGTGCTCGCCTATTCTACCTGGAGGCTGCTGACTACATTGTGGAGGAGCCTGATTCGGATTCTGAGGATGAGGAGCCTGACGCCGCCGCTGCACCAGCACAGCCCACCATCTCTTTGGTGGCTATCGTGGGCATTCCAACTGCCACCACGATGCAGGTCTACGTGCAACTCGGTGGCGAGCAGTGCATTGCGTTGGTGGACTCAGGATCCACCCATAATTTCATCAGTAGCGCGGTGGCGCACCGTGCCGGTATCCGCTTCCAGCCGTGCTCGGGCGCGGGCGTCACAGTCGCGAATGGCGACCGCATGGACTGCCGTGGTCTGGCCCATGACGTGGGCATTCGCATCGCGGACGAGGCATTCACCATGGATTGCTACACGATACCGCTCGATAGATGGGACATGGTCCTCGGAATCACCTTCTTGCGGACATTGGGACCGATCTTATGGGATTTTGATGACTTGTGCATGGCATTCACCCGTGGAGGGCACCGTGTTTTTTGGTGGGGCATTGGTTCGACAAGGTATGACGTCCAGTCCACTCATCTCTACGCCATGGACGCTGACAAGCCGCTTCTGGACACCTTGCTGGCCTTCTACGATGATGTCTTTGCTGCACCACAAGGACTGCCACCGGCGCGGCCGTGTGATCACCGAATACATTTGCTGCCTAACACGGCTCCGGTAGCAGTGCGCCCCTACAGGTACCCATAGCTGCAGAAGGACGAATTGGAGGCTCAATGTGCAGTCATGTTGCAACAGGGCGTCATCCGGCCTAGCACGTCGGCGTTCTCGGCCCCGGTGCTCTTGGTGAAGAAGCATGATGGGTCGTGGCAGTTCTGTGTTGATTACCGCACACTCAACCAACAGACAGTCAAGGATAGATTTCCCATCCCTGTGGTCGAGGAGCTGCTCGATGAACTCCAGGGCGCTCGCTACTTCACGAAGCTCGATCTCCGCTCAGGGTATCACCAAGTGCGTATGCACGTCGATGACATTGAGAAGACCACGTTCCGCACTTATGAGGGCCACTTCGAGTTTCTGGTTATGCCTTTCGGCTTGACAAACGCACCGGCCACCTTTCAGAGCTTGATGAACTCAGTCCTTCGGCCGTTCCTCCGCAAGTTTGTACTTGTGTTCTTTGATGATATACTTATATACAGCCCCAATTGGTCCTCGCACCTGCAGCATCTCAATGCAGTCCTCTCGGCGATTCGGGCTAATCAACTCCGGCTTAAGCTTTCTAAGTGCTCCTTCGCCCAACCAATAGTGGCCTATCTCGGCCATGTCATCTCAGCAGCCAGAGTCACCATGGATCAAGACAAGGTGGCGGCCGTCACATCCTGGCCGCAGCCTCGCGCACCTCGCGGCCTGTGCGGGTTCCTTGGGTTAGCAGGTTACTACCGCCGCTTCATCCAAGGGTACGCCGCCGTGGCTGCTCCTCTCACCAAGCTGCTGAAGAACGATGGGTTCACATGGACTGAGGAGGCTACTGCTGCTTTCGACGCCCTCAAGCAGGCACTATCGACGACGCCCGTTCTGCAGTTACCGGCATTTGATCAGCCGTTCTTGGTGGACTGTGATGCCTCGGGCTCCGGGTTTGGCGCGGTCCTACATCAGGGAGATGGCGCGCTCGCGTTTTTCAGCCGGCCCTTCGCCGCGCGGCACATGAAGATTGCAGCTTATGAGCGGGAACTCATCGGCTTGGTCCAAGTCGTGCGTCACTGGCGCCCATATCTGTGGGGGCGCCACTTCACCGTCCGCACCGACCACTTCACCCTCAAGTTTTTGCTCGATCAACGGCTGTCCACGGTGCCGCAACATTAGTGGGTAAGCAAGCTTTTCGGTTTTGATTTCAGCGTGGAGTACAGGCTGGGGCGCCTCAACACTGTCGCCGACGCGCTATCACGTCGCGGTGATGAAGTGGCCGCCCACGACGTGCCCAACGCTGTTCTGGGCGCGCTCAGTGGTCTATCATTTCAGCTCTACAACGTGCTCCGGCAAGAGCTCCAGGACGATCCCAACCTCCGGGCATTCCGCGACACGGTGGTCGCTGACCGCGGCGATCCGTGGCGAGTGATGGACGACTTGGTGCTCCGGGGCACCCAAGTCTTTGTACCTGCGACGTCCCCATTGGTACCTACGGTGATCGAGTTCTCCCACTCGGTTGGGCACGAAGGCATACAAAAGACCCTGCAGCGCCTCCGTCAACACTTCCTCATCGACCATGATCACCGGCTGGTGGAGGACTTTGTGCATGCCTGTGCTGTGTGCCAGCACAACAAAACTGAGTCCCTCCACCCCGTCGGACTGCTGCAACCATTAGAGGTACCCTCTTCGGTTTGGTTGGACATTGCTATGGATTTCGTGGAGGGGCTGCCTCGCGTCAATGGAAAGAGCGTGGTTCTCACAGTGGTGGACCGTTTCTCGAAGCATGCGTACTTCATTGCGCTCAGTCACCCGTACACTGCAGCATCGGTTGCCAAGGCGTTCTTCAAGGCCATCGTTCGGCTACATGGGTTCCCTCGCTCGATCGTGAGTGATCGGGACCCGGTCTTCACGGGCAATGTGTGGAAAGACCTCTTCAAGCGCGCCGAGGTGCAGCTTCGCATGAGCACGGCATTTCATCCACAAACCGATGGCCAATCGGAGATTGTCAACAAGACCATAGCTATGTATTTACGCTGCATTACAGGGGATCGGCCTCGTGCGTGGTTGGAGTGGCTTCCTTGGGCAGAGTATTGTTACAATACGTCCTATCATTCGGCGCTCAAGACGACGCCTTTTGAAGTGGTTTTCGGCCGGCCTCCACCTGCTCTACTGCCATACACAGAAGGCTCGGCCTCGACGGAGACAGTGGACACTCTTCTTCGGGATCGGGACTCGTTTTTGCAGGATGTGCGTGAACGCCTCCTACAGGCTCAGGAATATGCTAAGCGTCACTATGATGGTCATCATCGCGCCGTGGAGTTTGCCGTGGGCGATTGGGTGCTACTCCGGCTGCTCCACCGCCCTGCACAGTCCCTGGTGCCAAGCAAGCGTTCCAAGCTGAGCCCACGTTTCGCTGGGCCGTACCAAGTCCTGGAGCGGATTGGTGCCGTGGCCTATCGTCTTCAGCTGCCGGATGGTGCTAGGATCCATGATGTTTTCCACGTCGGCGTCCTCAAGCCGTGGCGTGGAACGCCACCAACGATCCTGCCGGCACTGCCTCCACTTCGTCACGGTCGTCTGCTGCTGAAACCTGAGCGCGCTCTCAAGGCACAGCTGCGTCGCGGCACTTGGCTGGTACTCATCAAATGGACCGGCCTAGATGAGTCTGAAGCCATCTGGGAACCGGTCGATGATTTCAAGACTCGCTTTCCTGACTTCCAGCTCGAGGACGAGCTGTTTGTCGGGGAGGGGAGAGATGTTATGGTGGACAAGGTGTACCATCGGCGGGATAAGCTAGGCGACAAGGCAAGTGGCTAAGGCCACGCCAAGGAGCCGGCTGGGCCGCGGTCACCACCCTTTGGCAGAAGGAGTTAGGCATATGAGTCTATTGTCGTTAAGTTGTTAGCATATCTAGAGTCAGTTAGTCAGTTGATTTATTCCCTAAAGATTAGGAAGTTGGTTATTGAGTCTTGTATAAGTTAAACAGTTTGCTTCTAATACGAGGCAGCCTGGGATTAAGACTTAAGTCTCCCTTGAGCACCTGGCCCTTACTTCCTGCTCACCGCCATCTTATTGTCGTTAGCCACAACCCTAGGCGCCGAGCACGGCGCCGCCCGTTCGTCGTCGCGTGTTCAAGCCCAGGCCTCCAGTCCATCACCAGTACAACCTCAGGAGCGCTATCACCAACAGCAGGAGTTCTATTGGAAACAAACTTGAGTGCCACAAAAAGGTTCATATGTCTCCTAGTGCAGGGTACGATTATTACTCTAAACTGAAATGAATGACAATTGACAGGTCTCTTGGGTCAGTTCTGAAACCTGAATTGGCAGCTAAACCAACGTCTGCAACCTCTTCTGCCGTTTCCTCGTGGATAATGCATGGCTCTTGAAAATGTGACGTGAACAACAGGTTTCTTACTCCTTTTGTAATCTCTTAGCTTGCAATGTCTGAATCACTGTCATTTTATTAAAAAAAAAGTTCAAAACATTCTGAATCGGCTGCGCCACGTCCAGGGCTTCTGGGAGCCAACCTGGGGGTCTCTCCTTTCCAATCCTAGCACTTTTTTTTAACCGAACTGGATGATGGTGTCAAGTGCACAAGGCACAAGCTTCACCGGCGTCAAATCTTCTGCGCAAATCTTTGCTTTATGCTGTCTTTATGATGGCAAGCAAGTTACCTTTATCTGCATGCCTGCAAGGATGAATCAGCTCTAAGAAACATGCATGATGAACAATCTCTGTTCTAGTGTCAATCTAGTCTCCTCTCCTAGTATTTTTTTTCTTCCAAAAGACAAAAGTTTTGCTACCTGTTTTGTTAGACGAGAAAAATAAAAAACATAAGAACAGAAGTACCATCCAGCCCTCCTCTAACATTACCCAGTAGTTTTTTTTTTTCAGCCTGAGCAAAGGGTCTTTATTCGAAATAATCTTTGTTCATAGTGGTTAATCACGAAAGTGACACTAAACTCTTCCGTCTTCAGTTCAGAGCTCCCAAGTTCAGATTATTCCTTTCTTCTCAGCGACACCGCTTGATTACTTGCGATCCCAAGATGGCATCACCGCCGATTCCCAGCTACTAATCCTCTCCTTGCTCCCTTCTCCCCGCCGCCGAGCCTACTCTCTCCGTTTCGGAGCTGCCGTCCCTCGCGGACCGGTTTGGTCCGAGTCTGCGCCCCTGCTGTGCCGGGATCCGCGAGAGAACCGCCTGCCCTCCGCGTTCTTGCGGGCGGGGGAACTAGCTGGCTTTGGAATTTTGTTCCGGGGGGCTCATGAGCGCAATGGGGCTGCTTGGGTGAAGTAGAGCTTGCTTCTGTGGAGTCTCTGAGCGTGGGCGGAGGCGGAGCTGTGGAAGGGAGGATGCAGGGGAAGGCACAGCTCTCGGATTCCAACCGGCGGATCATGGAGCTCGACGCGCCGCCACGGCGGGTGTACCAGGCGTGGAAAGGCAGCAATGTGAGGGTTTCTCTCTCTCGGTCTGGTTTCTGATTCTGCAATTTTTCTTAAGATGGGTCATGGGCTCATGGCTACTTGTCCTTGTTGGTTTTTAGTAGCATCAGGGAATTGTGGAAAAAAATCGTGCTTTCTGTTGTCTTGAGTCAGTAGGTGGAGACATAGGCTGTTGAAATCTTGGTGTTAGTTTGGAATTAATTGTAATGGCAGCATAAGCATCCAAAAGCTATAGAAGACATTCTAGTCTAGTGCTGTTTAGTGTTTGCTGATGCGTGTTATATTGGCCATTTGTCATAGAAGTAGTGGTTCTTTTTTATTTAGAGATTTGTATGATAATGGGCTGATATACTCACGGAAGCAGCTAGTTTTAGTAACACGTCAAAGACGGTGACTGTATGGCATTGATTTGCTATATGACACAAATGCAGGAGTAAGAGAAAACTTTAGAAGTTGAAGGGGATTTTGGAATAATGTAATGCTATATTTCAGTTGAGGCATTGCAATATAAAATACTGTTACTGTCTGTTATTAAGTTTCACGTTCCATATGTTCTCCTTTGGGGTCAACCATACTCTTATGTTCATGGATTTATGCCTACATTGCAAATTGTTTCTTTGCAAAAAGACAATCTGGAGCTCATCGGCATGTACTTCGTTTATTATGTAACCATTATGTACATCTTTACCATGGTTGAAATGCGCTGGCTACTAACATATAAGCCGTACTTTTTCAGCCAACGAACAGTATTTTTCTCTCACAACAAATCAGCCAACAGTATTTTCAGCCATGGCTTATCAGCCAAGCGAACATGGCAATAATATTTAAAAAGATACCCAACCTTTAAAAACTTATATTTTCACTTTTCAAAGCACTACCTTCTTCTTAACGTATCTTGCAATAAAGCTCATGTTTTTCGTCCATTTTCATTCTCTGTTCTTGCAGTTATTTTTCCTTGGAGGGAGACTTATCTTTGGCCCAGATGTGAGGTCACTCGTGCTCACAGTATGTTTGATCATAGTCCCAGTGATCTTCTTTGCTGCTGCTGTTTGTCCACAGCTTGGTCATGAGTTCCACAGCCAAATTGGAGGTTGGGCGGCATCTGTGGCTATGATCTTTACAGCATATGTAAGTTTATGAGCCATGTACACTCAGTCTTCTACAAACTGATCTATATCTTTTTCTCCTCTATTTGTCAGATTTCCAAATGCGAAGTTATGCATTTGAAATTTGAAGTCATCTTTTGGGAACAAGAAGCTTCTGCATTTGCTTTTACCATGTTAAGTTATACCATAGTTGCATTGGGGAGAATGGTCTAGGCTCATAGCTATTATGCTGCTTATGCATATAGATACTGAAATAGAATGACTAGTGTGTCTGCAACTTGGTAACTAGTTGACAAGAGGACTGATCTATCGTTGTTCTTGTTCTTCAGATTCTTGCTATTCTACTTCTCACATCTAGCCGTGATCCTGGAATTGTTCCTCGAAACTCTCACCCCCCAGAACCTGAAGACATTGATGGATCCTCCAACTTACCAGATTGGCCGGGTGGTCAACAAGGTTCGACAGGTTTACCACTTACCAGGGATGTTCTTGTCAATGGTGTTTCAGTCAAGGTCAAATATTGCCATACATGCATGCTTTATCGTCCGCCAAGGTGCTCCCATTGCTCAATCTGCAACAACTGTGTAGAACGTTTTGATCACCACTGTCCTTGGGTAGGCCAGTGCATTGGCAAGGTAAAGAAATGAAGTGACAAGTAATCATTCTTATGGTCATATAATGAGGTACCTTTTATATAATAAATATAATATTTTTAGATTTCTGAGGCAGCAGTCACTTTCCAGTCATGCTAAAATCTGAATGATGTAACGGGAAGAAGACAGAGAGGAGGGGATGGGGATATATGCAGTTATATGTTTTCTCCTAATGGTGCTCGCAATATGGATCTGTGATTCATTAATTCTAACTGTGGATGTTACTCATCATGCCTCGTATTCTCTTTTCTTGCAGAGGAACTACCAATTCTTCTTCGTGTTTGTGTCTTCAACTACTCTACTATGCATATACGTGTTTGCATTCTGCTGGGTCAATCTCAGGAGAATTATGGACACGCATCAATGCAAAATTGGTAGAGCTCTTTTGAAGTCTCCTATCTCCGGTCTTCTCATCCTATATACATTTATTGCTGTGTGGTTTGTAGGAGGATTGACCTCATTCCACCTCTATTTGATTTCTACAAATCAGGTAAGACTATTCTCGAGTAACTGGAGTAACAATTAATTTGCTTTGCAGTTTATTAGCAAGCTAGCAGATTGAAGTCTCATGAAAAAAAAAACGTTTTTCAGACTACTTATGAGAACTTCAGATACCACTATGACTGGAGAACAAATCCTTACAACCTTGGAGTGGGCCGGAATTTCGCCGATGTCTTGTTTTCAAGTGTACCCAGCTCAAAACACAATTTCAGAGCAAAAGTTAAGGATGATTCTTCAGCCTTCACGTCATCCCTCAGTATGGGACGGGTTCTAAGTCCGCCCAAGATGAGCGTGGACCTTGAGATGGGCATGAAAAGGCAAGCGGTGGCTGCAGAGGACTTGGAAGACTTGCACAGCCAGATCGGCAGTGCTATGGGGCTGGAGAGATGTGGCACTGAACCGCCGCATTTTGTTGGTCGAAAGGGCTGCTCTGAGATGTCATCTGACATAGAGGCATTCGCAGAAGAGTTTGGCATGGAACGTGGTTTCAATGAGAGGAAAAAGATTGAGAGACGTACAAATGATGATTCATAGGAAGTTTCCGCAGTAAAAGCTCGCAAAGAAGAAAGGGAAGTAGGACAAAATGGTAGAGTGAATCCGACAGGTATTGGTTAGTTTAATTTGGCTGTAATCTGTAGTCGAGAGTTAAGTTATATAGGTAATAGATGTTCATTAAAAATATAGAAACGATGAATCCATATTTGGTTTGGACGTTCTTAGTTCATGTGATGTATTGTACTTGTGGTGTGGCAGCTTCTGATTTTGTTGAAGCTGTAATTTGTAACATTAACTTGGCTAGTGCATTCATTTCATCGATCAAATTTCATGCACTTTTGTTTGCTAGCCTTTTAGATGGAAAAAAAGGTGGGTGTTTTTCCATGATGTTTTGATAAATTCATTGCACATATGTTGGGAAATGCTGCAGATTCCGATGCTGCTTGAGAAGAGAAATTCTTTGTGCGTCATTTTTACAGATTCCAATTGTAGGTTTTAAACTTTGTTATGGCATAACATTACTTTTGCAATTCCTGTTTCATTTTTGTGCAAACTGTAGAGGTCTATCATGTTCTGAAATCCTTGTTGTGAACCGCGCACTCCCAGTCGGGTTCCACCCACCGCCGCCGCACGCGACGCTCTGCGCCCAGGAGTGCACCGCACCTGCCCAGGGGTCACGCCCGCCGGCCGCCGCTCAACCTTCACCGTCCCCGCCGCGCTGAAGTCCTTGTGCGCGTGTTCAAGAACTGATTCCAAACCGACGAGCGCAGCGTGATGACATTGGTGAGCGTAGGTGCCAACTGCGGAAGTCTGGAGGATGCACGGAAGGTGTTTGACAGAATGGGTGTGAAGGGTGCTCAGCTGTGGAACGCGACGATCGCAGTGTACATGGCAGTTGGCGAGGCGGGTGAGATTGCAGAGGTGGCCGGGGTGTTGTGAGTGCACCGCCATGATCTCTGGGTAGTGGGTACATATATGCAAGGATTGGCAATTTGAATGGTGACAGCTGTGTTTCATGGGATGAGAGAGCTGGTTGCTGCAACACGGAACATGATGACTGGCGGGTATTTACTATTTAGGCGCTGGTATGCTGGTATGGCTGCAAAAGCAGTGGATCTCTTGAGGGCTAAGCTGGAGAGTAGAGCAAGACCTAAGGCGGAGCCAAACCACATGATAGTCTCCACTTGGCTCGCTGATGCTTGTGTGCAATCCGGGTGGAGTACTTATTCAAGCTAGATGGATACAAGATGTGGATCGTCACCATTTGAAGTTTTTGAATAACTATACCACTATTATGCACCGAAAATGTGGGGTAATGGAAAGTGCCCAAGCCTTGTTCAGCTGGTGGGAAAAAAACCCTGATCTATTAGAGTTCTATGATTTCTGCATTTGGCATGCATGGCTGTGGAAAGGATGCTATTGCTGTTTTCAACGAGTTGCAGGACAAGGACTCTGGCCAGATCACATATGGTTTGTGCCACTCCTTTGCTGCTTCTGCTTGCAGTCATGCGGGTTTGTTGGATGAAGGGTGTCAATGCTTTCAGATGATGAAGGATGGGTGCCATATTATTCCGACCGTCGAACACTGCCTCTGCATGGTGGACTTGCTTGGCCATGCCGGATGCATACACGAGTCTTACCAGACCACCTAGCACAGGATGCCAATAGAAATGCAAATGCATGCTGGCATTTGGGGTGCTTTGTTACGTGCATGTTGGACTTACTCTGAATGTGGAGATTGGAGAGGTCCCGGCAAAGCACCTTCTCAAGTTGGAGCCAGATAATGTAAGAATATGTCCTGCTATCAAATATAAGTCCGAATGCAAGGAAATGGGGTGGAGTCAACAAGGTATGAGCCATCATGAGGACACACAGGGATGAGGAAGCAACCTGCCCACCTGGGTGGAGCAAATTGGTGTTGAAGGACACATTGAAGAGTTTATGACCAATGGGCCTCATGACAGCGTGTTGGAGTTTGTCTTGGAGCTATTAAGTTTGGAGCTCAAGTACTATGGTTACCACCCCAATTATAGAGGTCGGGTGAATTATTAAACATGCATTGGATCATCAAGCATCAACATTAGACATTTCTATTTTCTGCACAACAAAAATCTTGAAAATCAAGGCTGAAGAGCCAAGCTTCCTTATATCATGAATGAGGCATCTCCATATTGGACTACCTAGACCTGCTGCTGTGCTGCATGGCATAGAAGATAGAACTAAGATACCACCCAAATTCTACATGGAAACAAGTATATGTGTCATGTGGGGCACGGCGTACGCGAGACGCCGCAGGGCGCGCGACGTCCGCAGAGCAGCGGAGCGGGCCGCGGAGCGTGAGGAGCGCGCGCGCCACGCAGCGGCCGCGGCCGCCGCGAACGCAGATGGCAGGGCCGATCCTAGTGGCTAGGAGGAGATTAGGCCCCAAAATTAGGAGTTTGTTTCTAAAATTAGTTGGCCGGTTGGCCTTTATATTCCTTGTACTCGGATTATGGAGGATTAAGCAAGATCAATTACCTATCTCCTTCTCTCCCTCTCGTGTTTAAGCCCAGGAGGCCGTGAGGGGCATAACCTCCGCCCTGGAAGACTCAGCCGGAGACTACGAGCTCCGTAGTCGAGGGCCTGCTGCCTTGGATCACCGTGCCCTTGACAACCTGGTATCAAGGTCTCGACGATCCTCTCCCACCCGCTCCACGCAATCCTCTACAGCCGCAGCAGCCCACCACCGCCCCAACTCCCCACTATCGCCCACCTCGGCCGCACCAGCACCCACCATGGCCGATCCGACCCTTGCCGACATCCTGGAATCCCTGAAGACCCTCTCCGCCGATATGGCCACCATGAAGGCCGACATGGCGGTGATGAAGATGGAGAAGTCCGCGTCGTCGTCCGGCGGTGGCGGTGAGCACCGCCCGGAGGGACCGCTTCCGGATCATCCGCCCAAGCACAAGAAGTGGGATTTTCCCCGCTTCGACGGCACGACTGATCCCATGCTTTTCCTCAACAAGTGCGACTCGTATTTCCGCCAGCATCGTACCATGGCAGAAGAGCGCGTGTGGATGGCGTCCTACCACCTGGACGACGTCGCGCAGCTCTGGTACACGCAGCTCCAGGAGGACGACGGTACTCCGACCTGGGGGCGATTCAAGGAACTCCTGAACCTTCGGTTCGGGCCTCCTCTTCGATCAGCACCGTTGTTCGAGCTCGCGGAGTGCCGGCGCACCGGGACCGTGGAGGAGTACGCCAACCGCTTCCAGGCCCTCCTGCCTCGAGCGGGCCGTCTAGACGAGGCGCAGCGCGTCCAGCTCTTCACCGGCGGACTCCTGCCGCCGCTCAGCCATGCCGTCCGCATCCACAACCCGGAGTCCCTCGCGGCGGCCATGAGTTTGGCAAGGCAGGTGGAGCTGATGGAGGCCGACCGGCCGCCGCCTCCCCCGCCTCCCCCGCCTCGGGCTCCCCAGCGCGGTATCATTCCCGCGCCCGCGGCGAGGCCCGCGCTCCCAGCGCCGCCGCCCCTGCTCGCGCTCCCTCCCCCCCCAGCGGCTGCCCAGCAGGGCCGTGGCGAGGGTAATCAGCGACGCCTCACCCAGGAGGAGATGGCGGAACGGCGTCGCCAAGGGCTCTGCTTTAACTGTAATGAAAAGTATTCGCGTGGCCATAACAGGTTCTGCAAGCGCATCTTCTTCCTCGAGGGCGTGGCGATCGACGACGAGGGGGCGGACGCTGCGGCCGAGATCGGGGACTCGGAAGCCCCCGTCTTCTCCTTGCACGCGGTCGCCGGCGTGCCCTACGGCGGCACGATGCAGCTCGACGTCGTCGTGGGTGCCGCCTCACTCGTCGCCCTCCTCGACAGCGGCTCGACCCACAACTTCATCTCCGCCGGGGCAGCGGCACGCACAGGGCTTAGGGTGGAGCCCCGACCTCGGCTCACCGCCGTCGTGGCCAACGGCGAGCGGGTCTCGTGCCCCGGGGTGATCCGCGCGGCCCCAGTCACCATCGCCGGCACCATCTTCAACATCGATCTGTTTGTCATGCTACTTGCAGGTTTCGATGTGGTGCTCAGTACTCAGTGGTTGGCCACCCTCGGGCCGGTGGTCTGGGACTTCGCAGCGCCCTCCATGGCGTTTCAGCTCCACGGGCGCCCCGTACACTGGACCGGCGTGCCGATCGCCACCGCGCTGCAGCTCCACTCCACCATGGCCAGCGCGCCGCTCCTCGGTGAGCTGCTGGCCACTTTCGAGGACATCTTCGCCGAGCCCACGGGACTACCACCGCCCCGCGCCCCGCGACCACAGCATCACCCTCAAGCCGGACGCAGCGCCGGTGGTAGTTCGCCCGTACCGATACCCGGCGGCGCACAAGGACGAGCTGGAGCGCCAATGCTCCGCTATGATCCAACAGGGCATCGTCCGCCGCAGCGACTCGGCGTTCTCGTCACCGGTCCTCCTCGTCAAGAAGGCGGATGGCTCATGGCGCTTCTGCGTCGACTACCGCGCCTTGAACACCCTCACCGTCAAAGATGCGTTTCCCATACCCGTCGTCGACGAGCTTCTGGATGAGCTCCACGGGGCGCGCTTCTTCACCAAACTTGACCTGCGGTCGGGGTACCATCAGGTACGGATGCGGCCGGAGGACATTCACAAAACGGCGTTCCGTACCCATGACGGCCTATACGAGTTCCTGGTGATGCCGTTCGGGCTGTGCAACGCCCCGACAACTTTCCAGGCACTCATGAACGACGTGCTGCGCGCCCACCTCCGCCGGTTCGTCCTTGTTTTCTTCGACGACATCCTGATTTACAGCAGGAGCTGGGCCGACCACCTGCAACATCTCCGCGTCGTCCTGACCCTCCTACGCCAACACCGCCTCTTTGTCAAGAGGTCCAAGTGTTCGTTCGGCGTCGACTCCGTCGGCTACCTCGGCCACATCATCTCAGCGTCCGGAGTGGCCATGGATCCCGCCAAGATCCAAGCCATCCATGAGTGGCCGCAGCCCCGCTCGGCGCGCGCGGTGCGCGGTTTCCTGGGCCTCGCAGGCTACTACAGGAAGTTCGTCCACAACTTCGGCTCCATCGCTGCCCCCCTCACCGCCCTTCTGAAGAAGGAAGGATTCTCATGGAACGATGACGCCGCCACGGCTTTCCTCGCCCTCAAAGGGGCCGTGACCTCGGTGCCAGTGCTGGCGCTCCCGGACTTCACCAAGCCCTTCATCGTGGAGTGTGATGCATCCACGTACGGTTTCGGGGCGGTGCTCATTCAGGAGGGCCACCCGATTGCTTTCTTCAGTCGGCCGGTGGCTCCCCGCCATCGCTCGCTGGCAGCTTACGAGCGGGAGCTGATCGGCCTCGTCTTAGCCATCCGCCACTGGCGTCCGTACCTCTGGGGGCGCCGCTTCTTCGTCAAGACGGACCACTACAGCCTCAAGTACCTCCTCGACCAGCGCCTCGCCACGATCCCACAACATCACTGGGTCGGCAAGCTGCTGGGCTTCGACTTCACCGTGGAGTACAAGGCCGGCGCGACGAACACGGTGGCTGACGCTCTCTCCCGACGGGACACCGATGAAGCCGCTGTGGGCGCGCTCCTGGCGGTCTCGGGCCCCCGGTTCGACTTCATCAGCCGCCTCCGCCACGCACAAGCCACGGACCCGGCCCTGGTGGCCGTGCACGACGAGCTCGCCGCGGGCACCCGGACTGCGCCGTGGGTGATCACCGACGGCCTCGTCACCTTCGATGGCCGGCTATACATACCGCCGTCGTCACCGCTGCTGCAGGAGATCGTGGCTGCCATCCACGACGACGGCCACGAGGGGGTCCAGCGTACGTTGCATCGTCTTCGCCGTGACTTTCACTTTCCCAATATGCGTCGGTGTGTGCAGGACTTTGTGCGGGCATGCCTCACTTGCCAGCGGTACAAGACGGAGCACCTCCACCCCGCCGGCCTCCTCTTACCGCTGCCAGTTCCCACCGCGGTCTGGGCCGACATTGGCCTCGATTTCGTGGAAGCCTTGCCGCGGGTGAACGGCAAATCGGTGATCCTCTCCGTCGTCGACCGCTTCAGCAAATACTGCCACTTCATCCCCCTGGCGCACCCGTACACCGCCGAGACCGTGGCCCAGGCGTTCTTCAACGACATTGTGCGCCTGCACGGCATGCCGCAGTCCATCGTCTCCGACCGCGACCCGATGTTCACCTCGCTGTTTTGGCGCGAGCTCATGCGGCTTATGGGCACCAAGCTGCACATGTCGTCCGCCTTCCACCCTCAGTCTGATGGTCAGACGGAGTCCGCTAACCGCGTCATAGTGATGTACCTCAGGTGTTTCACAGGTGATCGACCTAGACAGTGGTTGCGGTGGCTTCCCTGGGCCGAGTACGTGTACAACACGGCCTACCAGACCTCACTCCGGGAGACGCTGTTCCGCATGGTCTACGGCCGTGACCCGCCCACCCTCCGCTCATACGAGCCTGGGGAGACTCGGGTAGCTGCTCTGGCTCGCGACATGGAGGAGCGTTCCGCCTTCCTCGCCGACGTCCACTACCGCCTGGAGCAGGCGCAGCAGGTGCATAAGCGCCACTACGACCGTCGCCATCGCCAGGTGTCCTACCAAGTGGGCGATTGGGCGCTGCTTCGCCTCCGTCAGCGCACCATGTCTTCCCTGCCGCAAGCTACCACGGGCAAGCTGAAGCCACGCTACATCGGGCCGTATCGCGTTGCGGAGCTGATCAACGACGTCGCGGTTCGCCTGGATCTTCCTCCACAGGCGCGCATCCACGACGTCTTTCATGTCAACATCCTGAAGAAGTTCGTCGGCACGCCTCCGTCGACTCCACCAGCCTTGCCGCCCCTCCGTCATGGAGTGGTGACTCCGGAGCCTGTTCGGGTGGAGCGCGCTCGCCTGGCGCGCGGAGTACGCCAGCTGCTCGTTCATTGGCGTGGCGAACCACCGGAGTCTGCAACTTGGGAGGACCTCGATGCTTTCCGCGAGCAGTTCCCACTCTTCCAGCTCGAGGACGAGCTGCTTCGCGAGGAGGGGAGAGATGTCATGTGGGGCACGGCGTACGCGAGACGCCGCAGGGCGCGCGACGTCCGCAGAGCAGCGGAGCGGGCCGCGGAGCGCGAGGAGCGCGCGCGCCACGCAGCGGCCGCGGCCGCCGCGAACGCAGATGGCAGGGCCGATCCTAGTGGCTAGGAGGAGATTAGGCCCCAAAATTAGGAGTTTGTTTCTAAAATTAGTTGGCCGGTTGGCCTTTATATTCCTTGTACTCGGATTATGGAGGATTAAGCAAGATCAATTACCTATCTCCTTCTCTCCCTCTCGTGTTTAAGCCCAGGAGGCCGTGAGGGGCATAACCTCCGCCCTGGAAGACTCAGCCGGAGACTACGAGCTCCGTAGTCGAGGGCCTGCTGCCTTGGATCACCGTGCCCTTGACAATATGGGTGTCAAATTTAACTTTAACCCATTTCTCAGCTCATGGTATCATATCAGAAAACTACTGTAGCCTACATGAGTGATCTGAAATCTTCTCAGTCACCAGGATTAATGCAACCTTATTTCTTTTACCCAAATAGGCTCTGCACATTTGATGATCCATAAACATAAATAAGTGTGGGAGGTATTTGAAATTTGAAAACAGAATTGCAGGGACAAATCAGCACATATTCTCATGGCATGATATCTTATATTCTTATTAGAACTATTGGCTGTTATTGCACACGTGAAGTATGCAAGTGTGCGGAAGAATGTCAAACAAGGGGTTGGTTCATGAACTTTTCTGCGTGCCATGAGGCTTTGCTTCATCTTGTATTCTGTTGGCTCTGGCTCTTTGCCAGGGTTAGGTCAACTGTGTAGTCTATGTGATAGCAACCAGCCTGAAGCTTTGGCAGAATCTTCAAAAGCATTATCAAGATGGAATTCTTTTGGATGCCTCATGCTGCTTCTACCTGAAAGCTATCTTATCCAAATCTTCTGCTGTTACTTTCTAGATACTATCTAACTGATTTCTAGGCTTTTTTTACTCCGTCTTTAACCATTCATACTACCTTTTTTGTATCACCACATATATTAAAAAAAACTGAACTAGTTATTTGTGGATGCGAATTTTATTCATGTGTGAAAAGAATTATTAGATAAATTATTATCTTGCAGTTTCCATAGATTTTGATATATATGTTAATAACACATAAATGTTTCATGTTTTACAGGAAATTATGAAGAAATGCTGGGGAATTCAGAATCACATTTCAGATCATTGGAACTCTGTATATATGTTCAATAATTATGCTCGACAAGTCATGCTGGTGTTCCTTAGCGTTGTCCAAAGTCCAACCTCCTAAAGTAACACGACTCCAGGCAGCGGCACAACTAGGAAAAAGATGTGGAAGAAGAATCTGAACACCTCTGCAATTTCACATGACTCACCTGATTTGGCGGGCTCTTTTAGCATCCTTTATTGCCTATATAAACCGACGGTTTGCCATGGTTTCCTTTCAGACAAGAAGAAGTGATCTTCAAGGAGTTTTCTCCTTTTCTCCCTCAAAGGCCTCCAAGCGGAGGACTTTGAGGCAGAAGAAGAGCATACTTCTTTGTAATATCATCAACCATTTTGTAGTTGTAGGCTTGTAGCCATTGATCGCCGAGTTGCAAACCAGGCAACATAACCGGAGCTTCATGTGTACAGTGTACATCCTCCGTTAATAACGCAGCTCAAGAGATGACTATTTTGAAATGGGTATAAACATTTTTTTTGTCAAGATCTTAACAAGTTTCTGCAATTTCTCTTCACCCCTTATATTAAATGAAAAACGCCATAAACTTCCCTAGCGAAAAAGAAAGATAACCTGATTTGTGCAATTGTGTTCACAAAATTTCTCCTTTGGCGTGCTCACACTTCCAAAGTTTTGGCTGGCCTTTGGCCCAGCTAGCTCGTAGCCCATATGTGCTAGTAGCCTGGCAGCTCCGACGCTGCTTGCGGCGGCCCATGACAAGCCCGACAACCGGAGACCAGGCCGGCGAGCTCGGAGGAAGGGACTCCAGAGCCCAGGTGGTGGGTCCCTCCCTCCCTCTCTCAACTGCTCGCTGCTAGCGTTCTGTTCGATTCACCATCCCCCTCTGGCCCTCGCTAACCCTAACATCCCAATCCGCGGGCGGGGGCAGCAAGCGGCGCAGCGCCGCGCCGGACTTGTTGCTTTTCTTCTCCGTGAGCCCGTGCAGCGCCTGCCGTCCGCCCGCGGTCCAGGAGGCGCCGAGCCGCCTCGCCGGCGGCCACTGTGAGCAGCTGCGCCTGCGCTGCTACAGGGATTGCAGGCAAGGGGGAGCCGAGATAGCAGAAAAAAAGGTAGTGTATCCTTTTGTCTCTTTTGGTCTTGCCACGTGTGGAAATTGGCAACCGAGAATGTTTGCGTAATGAGCTGAGTTTATACATAGTCTAGTCGACTTTATTTAACCTGCGAATTATAATCTTGGCGACCTTTTTTGTTCGTTTATTGAATTTGCGGCATTATGAAAACTTGAAGGTCGAACCCACCGATGAGATCCTAGCTACGGTGCTGGCTCCTCAGTATGGCCGAAGTAGTGTTTCTTGTTGGCCTGATCTTTTGGACACCAAACGGAGAAATGTAGCAAGAATCTATCAACGATGAATTTCTTATCACATACATGCATGCCTGTGCCTAATGCTCTTGCACACAATAGTTCTTTTCTGTTTTGAGTTTAGCTTTGAGGGTGGCACGGGGTTCACTCTTGTTGCAGAAAGAGTAGTCAGCGTAGACTTATAGTCATCTTGTAGTACACAGTTCGCTAGGTTCACTGTCCAGATGGAGAGGATTGAAGCCACACTGTCCGCTTGTTGTGCCCCTGGATCTTTGATGCTAGGATCGCCTTGGTTTGTGAGAAGAAGCATGTTGTGAGCGATTACCAATGTGAGACGAGAGTACAAAGAGATCTGAGGTTGTGGACGGTGAACCTAACAAACTGTGTGCTGAAGATGACTATGCTAACTAATGATGTGACCACCTTGCTTGTCTCAAAGCTAAAGTAAATAAGGATGTTCCGTGGCATTAGGCATAGGCATGCGTTCTTTGTGATTGGGACGTTTTTGTTGATAGCTTGATTCTTACTCTGCTCTGTGTCCTGTCGAAAATCAGCCATCCAGAAATGCTGCTTCTTCCACACCAAGGAGCCGTTGCAAGATCACTCTGAGTTCCTCAAGCATGCTGTGCCATTTCTGGATGCCCAGATCGACATCATGGCTGACCTTGTCATGGCTGCTGCGGTGGAGACTGTTGTCAAATGTCAATAGTATTCCATTGTCCCCATTTTAATATTTGAATTTTCCCTGAGCCTCCCAAATTCCTGACTGTGTCAGTTCATTGGGTACCGCTCCACCAGTCCACGACAAAGTCACAAACTACTGCTGTTAATTATTGCTGAGCTATAAAATTGTGGAATTCTTGTGCATTGGACCTGAAGTGCTTGGCCATGACTGTGATATGTATTTAAATGGCTAACTGTCTGACACAGCATGACATGATCTATTGGTCTCTCATGTCGGGTTCCTTTGCAATGTAGGTTTCAGTGTTGGATGACAGTTTCCCATATCCACCAAGCGCTTGCCTGCAGTGACAGATCACTTGTCAACTCCATTGGCATTAATGGGCGCACCTTCACAAATATCTGTTGGGAAGTTAAAACCCTTCTCCATTGCCAAAAGCTCTTGCCCTGAACACAAACATATCCTTTCAATTTCAATCCCACGACTCTCCCATTGCCATATTCCCCTCCTCCTCTCTCAATCAATTGTTTCAGGTCTTCTCCTCAAGCTACCCCTTGTCCACTCTGTCCTCCGATCTCTCTCCTTGGGGCCTTTCCCCTCTCTATCCCTCTCCTTCCTCTCCCTGCTCCGCCACTCTGGATATATGACCCTTGATAACTACTCCCTCAACATTGCTTTCTCTGCCACTGCCCGCCTCCCATCTGTTTCTGTTGGTGCCCAGCTTCATTCCCTTTCTGTCAAACTTGGCTTGGTTTCAGATACATTCGTCCTTAATTCCCTTATCAACATGTACTCATCTTGTAGCTATCCAACTACTGCAAGACAAGTTCTCGATTCTGCTCCCCAAGGAGCTTGTGACACAGTTTCTTGGAACACAATAATTTCTGGATACCTACGAGGTGGGATGCCTAATAAAGCTTTGCAGGCCTTTGGCCAGATGGTCAAGGAGCAAGTTAGTCTGGATGATGTCACATTGGTGAATGCACTCATTGCTTCTGCTAAGGCAGGCAAAGTGAAGGTCGGGAGGCTGTGTCACAGTTTAGCTGTGGTGAACGGAGCTGGAATTAATTGTTATATGGGATCCTCTCTGATTAGTATGTATGCCAAGTGTGGATTGGTTGAGGATGCCCGCAAGGTATTTCACAGAATGCATGAGAGAAACGTGGTTTGCTGGACATCAATGATTTCTGGGTACACACGGTTGGGTAAGTTTAAAGAGGCTGTCAACCTTTTTAGGGACATGCAAATTACTGGAATGAAGGCTGATGATGGGACAATTGCTACTGTTGTGTCTTCATGTGCCCAAATGGGAGCACTTGACTTGGGACGATATGTTCATGCTTACTGTGATGTTCATGGTTTAGGGAAGGAGCTTTCTGTGAATAATTCACTGATTGATATGTACTCAAAGTGTGGGGATATAAAAAAGGCTCATGAGATATTCTGTGGATTGACCAAGCGAGATGTGTTTTCTTGGACGTCGATGATAATGGGCTTTACTGTTAATGGCCTCTGTAGTGAAGCACTCGATTTATTTGTTCAGATGGAAGGAGAGGGTAAGGTTATGCCAAATGAGGTAACTTTTTTGGGTGTCCTTACTTCTTGTAGCCATGGAGGGTTTGTGGAACAAGGGTTCCATCACTTTCAGCGTATGTCAATGGTCTACAATCTTGCACCAAGGATTGAACACTATGGATGCATGGTTGATCTCTTGGGCCGTGCAAAGCTATTGACAGAGGCAGAACAATTTATTAACGAGATGCCTATTGCCCCAGATGTGGTAGTATGGCGGTCTTTGTTGTTTGCCTGCAGAGCTTGTGGAGAGGTGGGACTTGCAGAATTTGTAGCAGAAAGGATCCTAGAATTGGAACCCAAAAAGTGTGCAGGACACGTTTTACTTTCTAATGTCTATGCTACCACATCAAGGTGGGTTGATGTGAATAAGTTGCGGACATCTATGGACAGTAGTAGGATGAGTAAGCAACCCGGTTGCTCTTTCATTGAAGTGGACGGATGTGTGCACAAGTTCTTTGCAGGAGATGAATCACACCTTGAGACAGAAGCTATATATAACATTCTTTTGGGGATCAATGAGCTATTAGTAGCAGAGTCCTTACTCGTATGAAAGTTGGGATATTTTTTTGTCAATTAAATGGACAGATTCAAAATGTACTATGCTGTCATTTTATGTGCAGTAGAAAGAATGTTTACATCTTTTGTATTTCTCCAGAAGGTGGGAAATTTCATTTTTCAAGTTGTTTTGAGTTTAACTTAGCAACTAACATGCTTGATGGCTGGCAATTGAGTCCCTGACAGTGTCATAGAAAGGGATGTGGTCCAGCATTAGGATTAATTCCCCAAGCATATTGGAAAAGTAAAAAAAAAATGTTAGCCCAGGTCTAAAAAGACTAGCTTGAAAATGAATGTGTAGTGTGGACTATGACCAAACTCCACAACTCCTGAAAGTGTCAACTATTTTATTCACAAATATCACATTCACGCCTTCTCTTTTTTGTTTGAAGTTTACTATGACCAACTTAAATTGCCTTATGTGTTTCATTAAGGAGTAAGTGCTAGAGGTTAATACTCCCATGAAGGTGCCATATGTTTCGTTGTGATCTCTTCAAGTAGAAATTCCTCGCTTGAAGTCATATCTCATTTATGAATACTGGGAACATGGTGGATTGTTTCACCCATCATTGTACGAGCTGGCTCGATTTGAAAGTTATATGCAGGTAATGTCGCTTATGAAACTAGATCTTGCAAGAATTACCGTGGGATCAAAATTCACGAAAATTTAAATTCCAAAATCTATCCTTTCAGCTAACTGATAACCATAACATTTGTTAGCACTGATGAGAGAAACAAAAGTCACCAGTGTAATTCTGCTTGTTCTCCAGTTCTTTGTACCTTGCCTTTCAGAACCATTTCCTGTATATGCTTTTGCTAGAACATGCTGGGTTGGCCACTAGCGTTATTGATGAGAAATGGGTTCTTATATCGCATGATGACCTTGAGTATTGACTGCTATGCTTCTGTCATCTAGCTGTCTATTGCATTGCTTTCCTGATCCTTTTCTCGTGCTTATGTAATTGGTCATATCATATTTGATTTAGAACTGAAGTTTTGTTTCTCAGCTTTACAACCATCTGGTGGTGTGTGGCCACTGGCTTATTGGGCTATGCCAATCACTGGAATATAATCAAGCAGGAGCTCTGATTAACAGAAGTTTTTGAATTGTTCCCAAATTGAAGGATTCACCTAAAGGGAGTTATGGATCGGAAGAATCAAACTCCTCAAGGTGGGCCTTGTTTAGATTGCAAATTTTTGCAATCTGGACACTGTAGCACGTTCCGTTTGTATTTGACAAACTTTGTCCGATCATGGACTAACTAGGCTCAAAAGATTCGTCTCGTGATTTACAACCAAACTGTGCAATTAGTTATTTTTTTTACCTACATTTAATGCTCCATGCATGCGTCCAAAAATTGATGTGATGGAGAGAGAGTGAAAAAACTTAATTTGGAGGTGATCTAAACAAGGCCGTGGTTATGATTACTTTTCTTGTCTGTTTCTTGGGAATTAAGCTGGGGTTGCTGTTTTAATAGTTACTTACTAGCAATGTTTTCAGATCGTATTATCGAGGCTAGTCGTATGACCACCGATCAGACGACTAATCGCGATTAGTTGTCGATAAGGGTCGATTAGTCGGTCCTAATCGGTCTAATCGGCTAGTCGGACATTTAGTCGTCCTTGTGCCTAGATGGCCTGATCGACCATGTATATACTATATATATGATGTAAATATATGTAAACATGGCCATAATAAATAGGTAAATGTTAGAGGCAAGCAACCAAGCACAGTTTGGCATGTAATCATGTTTGCAATGAATCATTATCATGGTGATTTGGCCACTTACCTGTAACTTCTGCTTGCTGATGCCTGATGGTGTCATGGTGAGTGCTGACTGCTGACCAATATTGCTGCTGACTTGTGTCTGAACTCTGAAACTCTGAATCTGAAATTACAAAGAAAGAAGATAATCAGTTAAATAGGCAAAATAGCAGAAAAACAAAACTGTAAAGACTAAAGAAAATATAAAGAGTAGTAGACAGTAGAGCATGGGAAAACAACTTAACCAAGTACACAAATTTAACAAATAGGAACTAACAGCAGTTTAGCACAGTGCACAGCAGTACACAACATAAGTAAACTAGCAATTCAGCCATAAGTAAACTAGCAGTACACAGCAGTACACAACATCTAGTCCACTGATCCATAGAACCAGCAATTCAGCCATCTAGAGAAGTAAATCTGCGTCCACATGGAAGTCTTCATTTCCATCATTTGTTGCAGGAGTCTTCCTCCCCTCCCTGGTCCTCTATTTCTTCATCTGTTACACTTGCACCTTGTGGCTGTTCTAGTGCAACTCTGTTTTCCTCTTCTTTGTGATCACTGTTTTAAGTTGCTGGTGCATCTGACCTTGGACTTGGACACTTCCTTTTGTTATTCCTTCCATATGTGCGGGTGACAGTATTCCTCGCACGAGCAGCAGCAGCCCTAGGCAAATTGCGGCCTCTAAGCTGGTCGGTTGCACCAACAGCTTCATCAACATGTGTCCAAAGCATATCACTGCCATTAGATGCATGAACTGGGTCACAGTTGATGTCTACCCACTCATTTTGCCATTGAAACTCTTCTAGCAGCAATGAGTTGGATTTCTTGCCTTTAGAACCGAGCTCACGAATTTTCTGAAACCTGAATGCCATCTTACGGTTGTAGCTAACAAATACCAACTTATTCAACCTAATGTGCTCCAAACGGTTCCTCTTTTTAGTATGCACCTGCAGCCATAGAAAATAGGAGCAAATTCATTAGATGGCTGCAGCATATAAGAATGCATTAGCATGCACCTGCAGCCATAGAAATTGCACTTACATGAGCAAAAGCGCTCCAGTTGCGCTCACAACCAGACGCCGAACAGCAGAGGTTTACAATTCGTTTTTGCTAAACTCTGTAGCTCGAATGCAAGGCCACCAAAAGCATCCCACCATAGAACTGTAGTTGTAGATTACAAGCAAAACAATAATATAATCAGTAGTTCATCACATAGAGAATTATAGCTTAATTAAAAGAAAGTGCTGACTGCTGAACTGCTCATTACTTACTAGGATTTTTGCTATTTCTCTCTACTATTGCTAATCGCTTTGAGAAACATTCACCCTCAGCCCTGTCATAATCATCAGCTTGCTTGCTTATTTTCCTCGCTTCACTCTCATCAGGCACCATCTTCCATATAATGTCATTAAACATGCACCTTAGCTTTGTAGCTTGTCTCCTATCCTTTTCCTTTATGGCAAAGTACTTTCCAGGATTCAAGAAGAGGGCTGCTCCGTATAGTTTTTGCTCCATCTGGTTCTCCCATCTCTTGTCATAGCATTCCATTACATCATTCAGTAATGATGATTTGTCTCGCAAAGTTTCCTTGATGGTCTTCTTTGCAACATCCATTGCTGCCATTATCTCAGGAGCTGCTGGTGTTTCATCACCATCTGCTATCCTCATAGCAATGAGAAGGGGTTGTGTTGCTTTTATACAGTACTCCACTTTTGTCCAAAATGGTATGGAAAGGATTGTGTTCTCGGCCTGCCGCCCTTCAGCACTTTTTGACAAGCTGTTGGAATGCATTCCTCACTCACAAACAAACTCCTCAGCCCCTGTTTGTTCTTATGCATGCTTGCTAATGTGAGATAGGAAGTAGCAAAGCGAGTAACAGCAGGCCTCACAAGATCACCACCAATCTTCTCTCGCATAAGATCCAGAATTCTCCCATGCTTGTAGAGAAACCTACACACCTTCTTAGCCGAATTAATGCAAGAGCTAAACTCAGGTATCTTCCCAATGTCCTCCATCATCAAATCCAAACAGTGGACAGCACATGGTGTCCAAAACAAAGTTGGGATTCTCTCCATAAGAATTCTTCCAGCAGCCTTGTAGTTTGATCCATTATCTGTGACAATTTGCACCACATACTCCTTCCCAACCTTGTCAATTTGTTTCTCTAACGAGTCTGCTAACATAGAAGCATTGGCTATCTCACTTGAAGCGTCAACTGAACCTAAGAAGAATGTTCTAGCTGGGCTATTCACAAGAAAGTTGATGAGATGACGGTGGCTAGTGTCAGTCCATCCATCTGACATGATTGTGCAGCCATATTCCTTCCAAGCGTCCTCATGCTTCTTTCTCAGCTCCTCTGTCTTGTTCACTGCCCTATCAAGCAGTGGATTCCTAATCTCATGGTATGAAGGTGAGCGATACCCAGGACCATATTGCCCAATGGACTCAAGCATAATCTCCCAGCTTCTTGAGTTAATAGCATTCAATGGTATTCCATTCTCATAAAAACAATCAGCCACATGGTCATTGAGGCCTCCCGTGTCCGTCCTCCAGGCGTCGAGAAAGGAGCCTCAGAGGCGGGCGGAGCTACTGGGTCCTGGCAGGGGAGGAGACAGGAGCGAGCGGAGGTGGAGGCGCGGGCGGAGCTGCGGACGGAGCTGCTGCGGGCGGAGCTGCGGACACCGGCGAGGGGCGCGAACGGAGCTGCGGACGCCGGTGAGGGAGATCCAGAGGCAGGCCGCCGCCGGCTGCGAGAGAGAGGCAGAGAGCAGCGGGAGCTGGAAATGTGCCGTGCGGCTACAACTCCCACTAGGTCACTCACTCACTCCTCTTCATCTTACCCTAATGGGCCAGCTAAAGGGGGGCCGAATTCTTTAGCTGGGCCAAATTCTCCCTCCCCCGAACTAGTCGTCCGGCTAGTCTGATCGGACGACTAATCGTGATTAGTCGCAACTTATCGGACGATAAGTTTTCTAATCGGTCTAAACTAATCGAGGGCCCTTATCGAGCACCTGGTTACGATAAGGACGACTAATCGCGATTAGTCGTCCGATCTGAAAACATTGCTTACTAGTCTCTCTGCTAAAACTAAACAGGTCAAATAGCACAGGTGGCTGTGGAATTTCTTGAGGTAGCAGTCAGCTGCATCGTCTTCCTCAAAGGCTTCTATCCTCCTCGTAAGAGTCCTCTTCGTTTAAGTTGGTTCAGTAACTCTGAGCTTGGCAGCTTGCAATGATTTTGTTAGATTAAACAAATGTATATGTAGGTGCCTTTGAGAGAAGGTACATGAATGTAGTGGTCTAGAAAGCACTGCATCCTGAACTTGCTAGCTATATTCACTCCGTGACTATTGGCCTTCTCCCTTTCATTCAGAAGGTTTGCTTTAACCCCCTGTTTTAACTGGTCCTGCTGCAGTTATGTGTGTTAACTGTTAAGTATATGAAGGCCCATCTAATATAGGCCCACCACTAATGGAATTGTAAGACTCTCAAATCCCAAGGTTATGTGCACCAATGTTTTAAATAGCTGATAGCGGGTAGCTGACAGTGGGAATTTGTTTGCTTGGTGTTTTCAAAGTAGATAGTTGATACACAATCTGTTTTGAAGCAAAATGACTTATCTTAGGATTACTTGTTTTGTCTCCTTTTTTTTTACTGATTGTTCATGCTTCGCTTGTTTTCTTATTTATTTTTGAACGCCACATGCTTCACTTATATGAAGCTTTCAGTTGTCGATAATCCCTTGATGTTCTGATAAGTACTATATTGTAGAAGTATTGTAGAAACTTCATAGCTAGCAGTAACCTTGACTTTTGTATTTACAATCCAGGGATTGGTAGAGAGGGTTGTGGTCATCTTCTATGACAAAGGGCATGTACCAATTGAGAAGTTTGTCTTCAAGCTTGCAATCAACCAATCATATTGTTCCAAGTTAGAGGAGGCAAACCTGGAGTTTGCTCTGCGAGCATTCTTGATCAAGCTGACTGTTGCTGAGCCTGTTACCAAACCCCTTCCATCAGGTTCTAAATTCATCTCGTAATTGTTTAAGTTATTTTTGACTATCTTAAGGTTTTCTGTAAAAGGCTAGAATACATATCTATAAAAGATCTCAAGGAGTAACATGCTTGTGTGTTGAATTCTGATAGATGGTAGCTGGGAGATCACTGCCTACTTCCAGTCCCTCCCTGCGGATGGCGACCGAGAAGCTCAGCTGTGGATTCCTACAGACACCAAGCTGTGGATGCAGCCTCCGCAGATTACCCCCATCAAGTCAGTTAGCTGCGACCCTCTGAAGATGCAGCTTTACATGGAGCATCCTAGCCCCACGGAACCGAAGGATCCACCAGCATGACAGGAATGAGGATCCTGTGCCTATGCTACACTGCTGTGTGCATTCATTGTGAGTTCAAGTCACCTTTGGGGTTAGAGAAATGGACAAAAATTGTGTCCGTTGATTTGGAGATGGGTGTGTGACTGATTGCCCGAGGCTAATCCAAGCACGAAGAGCAAATGAGCAGCATTTTCCATGTCGAGGACTGACCCTGGCTGTCATCCTGTGCCCTGATGTATTGGAAGTCACCTGCGCCGTGCGCCCTGATTTCTGTTTCTGAGATGGTGTTTACATCAGCTTCATGCTACTTTTGGCTAGTTCTTTGCCGTTAAGCTAATTTTGCCTAACTTTGAGCTAACTAGTAATTATATAGCCCTTGTATCCAAACAGCTCCTAAGTCTAAGATGACAGCCAAAAGTCGACCTTGTATGGGGCTATATAACGGCAAAATTAGCTTAACGGCAAAATTAGCTTAACGGCAAAGAGACAACTCTAGCATGAAGCTGATGTAAACACCATCTCAGATACTGATTTTTTCGAGTTTAGCCTAAAAACACTCGAAAAACACTCGAAAAATAGTAAGATCCCCAAAAAAAAGTATGTATCTTTACTTTTATTTGGGGATCTTACTATTTTTCGAGTGTTTTTAGGCTAAACTCTAACAGGATCCCCAAAGCAAGGTACTTTATGTGGTACCCATTTGTTGGTCACATATTTTTTTCTCCCTTCTTTCATTTCCTCCACCCATAGCAACCGGCATTACTACGCCCACCACCACCATAACACCATAACCATTGGCACTAGAGCTTGAGCTATTGGGGAAGGCGAGAGCTTGCAATGATGTTCGCCTAGAGAGGGTGAACTCAGGGAGGTCCGAAGCTCGAGCGGCGGGGGAGGGTGACCTCATACGCGAGGAGAGAGTGGATAGGGGCTCAGTGAAAATCAAAGGTCGGGGGCTGAGGGCAAGCTCGCATGGAGGGCCGACCAAGAAGGGTGGTCGGCCGAGAAGGGCGAGCTCCCGAGCGGATGGACGGCCAAGGTGTGCTTGCGTGTAGGGGCGAATGTCAGGGAGGTCGTGCACACAAGGAGTATCGGCAGCGCGTGCCCATGGGGAGGACAGAGCTCGAACGACTGGCATTGAAGAAGATGACTGGGACTAGGGTTTGGTCTACCTTCAGTCCGCTAAGAAAGGTGGGGGGAGAAGAATGATGAAGGTATCGGGCCTAATTCTAGCTTGTGGGCCCATGAATGAGGGCACCAAGGAGAAATCTGAGTCTCGTGCTTTGGGTGTGTGGATAGAGAGTGTGTGTTGTCTTTTTTTTTTACCTAAAAACATGATATAGACCCAACTAGATCCTATTGGAATTGCTCTAAGTGGTGCTTCTATTGTTTTATCACCTAGGCTAAAACTAAGCCAATTCCATGGATGGTTTATTTAGTATAAAAAAAAGCGTGGATGCTGATTTTATAGTCGCTAGAAAAATGCATGTTGGATAATGTGGTTGGTACAGGCGAGTGTTGGCATGAGATTTTTCTTTGACGGAGAAGCGATGTACTAGTAATACTACTAATAGTACTGGGAAAGTAGTCAGGCTCGCAAGTGGCTGTCTCAGGCTCTCTCAGCAAAGCGAGCACCCGAAGCGGAATCCGAGGAGTGCGTTGCGTCCGTTGGCCACAATACTGATCAACCTGCTCCAGTCCTGGACAAGAACAAGATAGCAGAGGAATGTCGTGCGTGCTCCTGCCCCTTGGTGCGCTTGCGACGACGCAGGCCGTGACATGTGCAACCGTGCAAGGATTCAGGGTCGATTTTTTTTTTAATTTTAACTCTTTTTTAATATAATTTTAAATTTAACACTGTCATTTTTTTTTAAAACTTACACTTTTGGCCGCGTCTATTGCCATGGCGCGGCCAAATGTCTGTGCCGCGCTATGCATGACGGCGCGGCAGAGGCGTTACGTGGCGGCGACCATCACCGCTGACCGCTGACGTGGCAAGGCTCTGCCGCGCCACCGATCTTGGCGCGGCAGTGCCGCACCCTGATCTGTGGCGCGGCAGAGCCTGGTATAAACACCGCCGCTGTCTTTTGCCCAAGCAGTCGGCGTTCCGCGAGAAACACAGCAAGGCAGTGCCGCCGCGCCCGTCTTCGCCCGCGCCTGCCCGCGGCCGAGGACGCCCATGCCAGCTATCCCGCCCGCGCCAGCAAGCCAGCCGAGGCAGTAAGCGAGCCGCGCCTGCCAGGCCGTCGGTCGCCCGGTGCAGCCACCGCGCCCGCACGCAGGCACGCCTCCCCCTCCGGCCAGAACCTCCGGTCACGCAGGGCGGCTGCCCGCCTAGGTGCTGCAGCGAGGTACTCCACTAATATAGTTAGTACAGTTAATAAAGTTAGTAAAATTATCAAAGTATAGCTAATATAGTTAGTTAGTTTAGTTAGTATACGTAATATAATAAGTTAGTATAGGTAGTAAAGTAAGGTAGTTTAGTTAGTACAGTTATTTACTCTAGTTATACATTGGATTTAGTCTAATAAGTTGTTGTAGTTAGCCTTGTATAGATGTTAATATTTGATTAGTTAGTATAGTTATAGTTAGAAAATGTAATAATGTTAGTATGGACATTACGTACGATGATTTCGACGACTTCATGAAGTTTCTTGAAATGCTTTTGCAGATGGATTGATGTATTAGAGTTTTGTTCGGAGTAAGTGTTAGGAGAGAAGATGGTATGTTTGAGGATATGGAAGAAGAATTGGAATGGTTTGATGAACCTCCTAGCTTCAACGACCTTTGTGTCCGTTTGAATACAAAGTTTGGGGGTGATTTTACACTCAAGGGGAGGTTTGATACTAGGAAGACTAGGGCACACTATGTCCTCATGCTCTTGTGTGGCCCTGCTCACTGGTCCCGCTACACAAGGGTTCTCCAAGGTTCCAATGTGCCCATAGCTAAGGTGGTGGTGGAGAATGGGTACAGGATGCATGGTGTGCAGGACGGCCCATCCATTGATGGTTTTGGAGGCAATGAACAAGAATTAGGTGTCGAAGGGGAAGCAAGTCAGGATAACATGGATGTGGACGGTCAGTTGACGCAGGAGCAGTTTCATTCAACTGCAGTAGGCTGTATAAGCAATGACTTCGATGTGAATGAGTTCGAACAGGAAGAGGAGGAGCAGGAGGAGGACAGGATCGGTACTGTGCAGACCCGTCAGTTTGACCGGACACACGCTGCCAGGGTCCGGTGCTTTTAGACCTAGCGTCCAGTCAGTTGACCGACGCCAGCGTCTTTGCGATCAACTCGTTTTCACTTCTAACTTTTTCACCCTTGCTCCAATGTGCCAACCACAAGAATTTGCATCCGGCGCAATAGAAAATAGGCATTCCATTTTCCCGAAAGCGCCGAATCCCTGCAAACCCATCTCAACCCTGCAAACACCACCTCCTTTGTAAATGTGCCAACACCACCAAGTGTATCACCTTATGCACAAGTGTTAGCATATTTTCACAATCATTTCCCAAAGGACGTTAGCTACTCAACTTGCCACGCCACTCGATCCTAGCGACGATGCAAAGTTAGATCACTTGAGTGGCACTAGATGACCGATATGCAAACAAGTTTGCCCCTCTTGATAGTACGACCATCTATCCTAAACCCGGTCATAAACTTCTCTACACACCTATGACCGGTGAAATAAAATGCCCTAGGTTATACCTTTGCCTTGCGCATTCCATTTCATCTCCTCCAATGTTGATGCAACACATGCACCAACATGATCAACAATGATATGATCCACTTCATATCATCACGTGATCATATTGGTTCATCGATCTTGACTTTACTTGCTCTTCACCGTTGCCATCGTCCATCGGTGCCAAGTCTTGCTCAAGCTTCACCGCCACACGGTCCATCACTCCAAAGCCTTCGACTTGCCCTTCACGCTTGCAACTGGTCCATCAAGCCAGGTCTTGTCTTGATCTTCTCCACCTTGATCACATGACTCAATGTCATGTCTCATGTGCATTTAAGCTCCTTCATCATCACATGTGTGAGCTTTGCAATATTTCCAAGCTATTTTCACCTTCATGGCATATGTTGCTCACACACATGTACCTGTGGACTAATCACCTATGTATCTTACATAAACACAATTAGTCTACCTAAGTTGTCACTCAATTACCAAAACCAAACAAGGACCTTTCACCCGCCTCTGCTAGAGCGATGAGCTCGCTTAGTCTGGCAGTGTTGTCCTTAGCCTCCTCCGCCGGCAAGCCCACCTCTGCTAGAGCGATGAGCTCGCTCAGTCTGGCAGTGTCATTCTTAGCCTCCTCCGTCGGCAATGTGGTAGAACCTCCTAAGGAATTGGGCCCACGTGCACCTATCGTTGTCTTAACAGACCTCGGATAGCGTTTATGAGTTCCCAACAACTCAACAGGTCTGTCGGGTGTCCTCGGGAAACCCGAATCACCCACGATTCTCTTTTCAAACAGGATCCCAATCACAGATATTGCAGATTACAACAGTTTAATCAAATATATACATCAGAGTAAAAGATAGCGGAAGTCTTAAGATAACATAGTTTACAAACCAGTTGTTTTCAAACTTACAATACCATAAGTGTCATACAACCATAGTAGCGGGATAATATTACATTAACTTTATTTATCATACAAACTAGTGCCTTGTCCAAAGGCCATTCATTACTCCTCATCGTCGTTGACTTCAAACACCGACAAGCAGCAGGGACCAAAACAAGCCTGCGCATGCGACTCACCTGCAACAAGGGTTAACAAACCCTGAGTACAAAGGTACTCAACAAGACTAACCCGACGTAACGGGGTGTAAGACTTTAGAGATGCAGGGGTTTGGGACAAGGTAAGGATGTAGCAAGATTCAAAAGTTCTTTGCCAAAAGCTTACTATTCTTCATTCTATTTTCAAGTTTTACCACTAAGTACTTTTTGTTCATTATCTCAAACTAAATGTACATTTCTCGTATTCCTTTCCTTCTCATTCCATTCTTTTCTCATATTTTAGTAATTCACCAGTCCTGCATTGCTTCTGTAATGAATCGAGTCTCCATATCCACGGAGCACCGGCAATTCAAATTGATTCAAGTCCTAGCTAGGGATTCCTTATCACACGACATATGTAGAACTTAATCTTGCATATATCAACCTCGCTACCAGATCTTCCTATACTAAGCCGTCTCCACGCCACCCGAGAGCACAGCACACCTCAAATCCGGCCACATTCCAGCCACGAGGGTACACGCTACTCCCGCCATCTCTCCACTCCCAGTGCGTGGGCATTCGTCTTAGTATCGGATTTAGCCGAAGTAGGCTTACCATAGTATGTGACCAGTACTACAAAGTGTCTCGTTCAGAAGATCCACAATGAGTGGCCTTTAAGCGACATAGTCGGCAACATTACCCAACATTCAAGATAAGTCACCCGACTAGTCTCTAGTTCATTCTACCTTCTTTCTTTCTTTGGCTAGTATGCCATCTTTGATTGTATCAAAACTTTTACTTTGAAAGCCTACTGTAAAGCATACTAAGCATTCTACGCCTTTGTAAATAAAAACATCTCCAAGGATGGTAAACAAGTAACAAGGTAGGTAATGCATCAAGTAGGAAACATTTGAATAAACTAACTTAATGCAATAAGTAACATAGTTGATAAACTTTTCAAAGTAAACAAGGTAAGGGTTTAATGCATAAACTGGGGCTTGCCTTCGTTGATGATCTCAGGTTCCGGATCAGTACCACAATTATCGAATCCCGTGACAACCGGGGATTCTTTCAGAACTTGCTCAACTAGAATCATTTCATTCTCGGGTTCTACACGAAATGATAACATATGCTTTAACATAATGATAACGTAAACATGATGCTTTCACGGTACATGAAATATAAAAACACCCGCAAATGATTTTATTTCACGGTACAGTTGCAAGCCAACAAAACCAACTTGCAATCCTACCATTAAGAACCACACATGTGACTTGACCAAATGGATCTTGAAACCCTACTAGTCACAAAACATGACCAAAACAAGATCCAACACTAATCAAACACTTATGGTTTGCTTTTATCTATTTTTGAATTAATTTGGAATTAAGCCCAAAAATGAACTTGTTCCAAATGACCTGAAAATTTTATGTAAGATTCCTCATGACAAATTAGTGTACAAAAACAAATTTCAAAATTTTTGGAATTATACAGTGACCTACAAAAATCATGGAAATTGCATTTTTCAATTAATGGACTGAATATTTGAACATTAAAAATTTATTCAAATTTCAAATTTCAAATTTTTAAATCATACTAGAACATGTACAGAAGCCACACACAAAATTTTAGAATTTTTGGAGCTATCATGAATTTCCTACAAATTCTCAAAGTTTTAGCACTATTCACAAATTCAGAAAATAAAAATTATCACTGTTCTTCTTCCTCACTCGCACTGACAGCTAGGCCCCACTGTCAGTGACTCAAAGCTAACGCACGGTGGCGTGGTCAGTTCCGATCGGCAAAACGCGCCGGCGGTGCTTCTCCGGTGAGATGGACTGTACCAACGTGATCTACACCATGTCGCGAACCTAACCCAACCCCTAGATCAGTAACAGGCACCCCAGATAGAACCCTACGCTGGCCATGGCGGCTCGGACCCGACGGCGGTCGATGTAGCTAGGGCTACGGTGCAGTAGAGTCAAAAGAAAGGCGAGCATCACGCTCCGGAGCTCACCGTGATCACGAGGGTGTCCTTGGTGTAGACGGAGGCGTACTGAATCGCCCTGGCCACGGTGAGGTGGGTCACGGCGGAGCTTCGGCCGGACTCGGGGAAGACGACGTCGCGCGGTGGCGCTGGACTTCCAGGAGCAACACGACCAAGTTTGGGAGGAGCAGGAAGACGAGGCGGAGCTACTGGCGGATGCTACTGACTCCAGACGCTATGACGGCGGTGAATTTTGCGAGCGCAGCGAGGTCATCGACGGCGAGCAGAGGCAGGAAAAGAGGAGAGGGACGACGATGGTACGACTATTTATAGCGGGAAGGAGCTCGTCTGGCTTCGACAGCACACGACGAAGACGCCACGGCGATGAAGACGTGCCAGGGTGCGAGGAAGCGGCGCAAAACGCTCGGCGGCGGCAGAGGCGTGGCGTCGGCGGTAAGCGGTGATGTAAATCCAAATTTTTGAATTATTTACAGAACTGCCACTGAGTCTATTTTTCAAATTACTCCCAAATTTTCTAAAGAAATTGAAAATCTCCAAAAATGAAAGTTGTTCAATTTTTCAAACTCTACAACTTTGCTTCTAGAAATATTTTCAAATTCTACCTCCATTTTGAAATTTGAATTTGGGGTGCATTTGAGCATTTAAATCATTTCAAAATTACTCCAAATTTTATATGTAAACTTGAAAAACTTTGAATACCAAAGTTGATCTACATAAAATAATCTCCAACTTTGCTTTTTGCCTCAACCCCAAATTCCTCATGGATTTTGAATTAGTCAAAAGGGGCAAAAAGGACTTTTATAATTTGAATATGAATTAAAATTTGATTTGTCTTCCTTTTACTTAGATTTTGATTTTTGACCAGTAACATGGCCCATTAGGGTTATTTGAGTCAAATGACACATGGCCTCACATGATCACATGAAATTTGACCCTTGTGGTCATGATCTTTATTTAGGGTTTTTGAAACACATCACATAAAATAACAACCTTATGAAATAAACCTTATTTAGTGAATGCATTCAAAACTTTATACTATATGAATGCTTTGCAATGCACATGATGACATGTCAAATTTTAGTATTAGGTCAAAACACCAGAGGTGTTATAGGCAAGCCCACCTCTGCTAGAGCGATGAGCTCGCTCAGTCTTGTAGTGTCGTCCTCCTCCTCGCCCCCATCATCAGACACCACAATCGATGATTCAACGGTATGACCAGCTCGCTTTCTGTGCTCATCTAGCTTCTTTTGTTTTGCTTTTGGAGGTTCTTCGGGCCATTTGTTCTTAGGACCATACAACCATTGAATACACCTAAATAACGTGACATTAGTACATGACACATATAGCTCAACTTTTGAACAAATACACTTTGCACTTACTTCATGCTTGTTTGGACACACAAACTCTAATGTATTGTCAGGGTTTATCACGGCTCGGTCTCCGCAATGGCACAGAGGAGGTTCCTCAAGTCATCTAACTGCGGCTAAGTGCTTCTCCTTAGCCATCATTGGAGGGGGGTTAGGGGGAGGTGGAACCCACCGCTCGGAAGTGCTCTCGTGGATGTCGCCCTCTCCACCAATCGTTGAAAAAGAGGTACCTGGGGTCAAACTTGTCTGCACCGTTGATCAAAGAAAAAGCACCTCTCATGGTCCTACGCAACAAAAATTCAACAAAATATTAGTAACCTAGTAATACAAATAAAAAGAAAAATATACAGAAATAATTACTTACATTAAAACGACTGCACGCGTAGAAGCAACGAGCCGCTGTGTCCGGATGTCTCGATTGAAATACGTCGGCCGGACGACCAGAGTCACAATTAGGGACATGGAGTTCAGGAGGGACGGGGGTATCTTTGCTAGACTCGTCGGGGTATATTTCTCTAGGATGACCCTGTTTTCGCCATAGCTGCTTCCAAAACATGTCTTCCATATAATAAAACGGTTCAAATTAAACATCAATCAAAACAACGCAAATTAATGAAAAATGTAATCATTTCCAATGGAACTAAAATTTTATAAACAACAATTATAGCAACAAAAAAATACATGACAAACATACTTCTAACTAAATAATTAACCTTAACATTGACAAACTCAAACTTATATCTTCACCATAGTTCTCAAACAAAATTTTTCTGCTAACCTTAACTCCATTCATAATATCATATCCATTACTTAAATGAAAATAAAATATACGTCAGAACCTTAAATGAGGACGAGGAGGGATGGAGGCGGCCGGAGGGGGAGGCGCGCCTGTGTGCGGGTGCGGTGGCGACGCCCTCGGCCGCAGGCAGGCACGGGTGAAGGCGGGCGCGGTGGCACTGCCTTGCTGTGTTTCTCGTGGAACGCCGACTGCTCGGGCAAGAGGCAGCGGCGGTGTTTATACCAGGCTCTGCCGTGCCACAGATCAGGGCGCGGCACTGCCGCGCTAAGATCGGTGGCGCGGCAGAGTCTTGCCACGTCAGCGGTCAGCGGTGATGGTCATCGCCACGTAAGGCCTCTGCCGTGCCGCCATACATGACGCGGCATAGGCATTTGGCCGCGCCATGGCAATAGACGCGGCCAAAAGTGTTAGTTTAAAAAAAACTGACAGTGTTAGATTTAAAATTATATTCAAAAAGGGTTAAAATTAAAAAAAAATTCTCAGGGTCAGGGAAGCCGTTAGTTTATTCAGTCGGTACCACACGCACGGTTTTTTTTTAGCATCGTACCACATGCAAGATTAGGAGAGGAGGTACGGACGGACTGCTTTTTCTTTTCATGATGAGTTGGAATTAGTTAGGACAATTATCCTAACCTAAACTGCAAACGAAAAATTATACCATAATGTCTATGTTTTTATATTAAAAAAAAACACTACCACAAAGAAAGACCACTCCCATAATATTATCTCAGAGGTAGAAGCCTTAAATTCTTTGGTTTCGAAAAATGTCATGGAGACTATGTGTGACACTGTGTGTTTTTTAGGTAGCGTTGTGGTACATGCCCGAACAAGGAGCGTCACTAGGGGTGAAAGTGGTATGGATAATCATCCGCTCCGATCCATTCCGAATCCAAATTTTAAGGATATGGAGAAGTGTTTTTAATATCCGTGCGGATGCGGATAATCCGAATCCGATTATATGCGGATGTGGTGTAGGATATGAGATTGGCGGAATCCGACGGGTATGGATTATCCGATAATTGAACATGGATTATCCGATGCTTATAATAGGATAATCCGAATATTTTAAGGAGCCCAAGCTGCAAGAATATAAGTCATCCTAGCCCATGACACAAGCATTATTATATGTAGCCCACAAACAAAGCTAGTCAACTATATATACTAATTTAAGTATGTTTACACATGACATGGAACGGTAATTCTAGTGATTGCCTACCAAAGACAGTTTTTTCTGCTAGGTATGGGCTGTATGAATACTTAGTCATGTCTTTTGGTCTCACCAATGCTCCTACCTTCTTCATGTACCTGATGAATTCAGTCTTTATGCCGGAGCTGGATAAGTTTGTTGTGGTATTCATTGATGATATCCTGATATATTCCAAGAACCAGGAACCAGAAAAGCCCATGTATGAACAAGGGTTGATTTTACTTCCGCACTTAGCTACTCTAGGTTGGGGAGTAGGGCCGAGGGAGAAGTTCTAGATACTTTTCCTTACTTTGTATCCGGAGTACTTCACTTAATTTCCTCCGCAGTCTTAGGCTTCGGTGGCATTTATCATGCGCTTCTAGGACCCAAGACTCTTAAAGAATCTTTTCCATTCTTTGATTCTGCCTCATTGGAACGAGGCCGTTTTGAGTCCGCCCCCTGCTCTTGGGTAGAGGGGCTCACCCCTGGCAGCTCCTGGGGCACATTGGCAGAACGCCCCAATTATACACGTATCGACTTAGAACCGACATAAACCGCTTGTAGGACCACATTTCATGCAAGTAGCAAGGGTCCAGCGCTTGTATCTGATGAACCATGTGAATCATGAGATGTGGCATTATATAAAAAACAGGAGGTAGATTTAGCTTTTATGAATCGCTATTGGTTTGATACGAATAATGGCAGTCGTTTTAGTATGTTAAGGATATAGATGTATCCACAATTCATTTAGAGTTACTTAATAGCCTATTTCTTATACTATATCTCTATCCCGTGAAAATCTCGAGCCCAAAGATGGATGCATATGCTGTGTTTAGCCAAATGAATCGAAAAAATCATGTTTGGTTCGGGAAGAGATCATAAAAATTGTAAACTTAATAGCAAGATAATCTACATTCATTAAAAGATTCATTAGATAATAAAAAATAGAGGATCTTAAGTACTATTTGAAATTCGGAAGAATTGCGTAGAGGGACCCTTGAACAACTCGAAAAAGGCAGAGGCGCAACACAAGCAAAAAATGACGCACAACCCCTATAGTGCCCAGGCTGCTAGCCACAGGCTCGCTGGGCCGCCGTGCTCATCATGCCGGCACAGTACGACTAGGAGACCGTAGGGTTGTGCCTATTTGCCGCTTTATGACTTTGGTTAATGAATTGTCTCTCTTCATAAAAAAATAACACGTAAGCATATATTATCTGACTTTAAAAAGTCCGCTTCTGCTCCAACACTGGTCTAAATCCGTATCATTTCTGACATCTAAAAAATCCGTATTCGCTTCCGAATCCGTATTTATCTAAACCGCTCCGAATCCGATCAAAAAAAGTGGATTAGGATATGGGGAAGCCATTATCCACTCCGATCTGATATGTTTTCATGTCTAAGCGTCACTATGGGTATTTTCAAATAGTGCACACATCTATATGTGCATGCGAGGTGGAGAGTAGAACTATCGACCTAGGGATTTACACAACGGCTCAACATTCGTCATGAACATTGCATTTTGCATTGGTGTCGAGGACCAATACTAGGGTACCCGAAGAGGAGGAGCTAATGACCATCAACATTGATTCATCCGAGCAGTCAAGAGCGTGACTATAGCTCCAACCGACCCCCATGCGTGCAAGCTCCGCCTCGCCCGACCTCTGGATGAGGGCTCCACCTCGCCCGACCCCAAGGCAGTGGGCTTCGCCTCACCCGACCTCTAGGGGAGCTGTCCCTGTTGACATCTATAGGGTCTACTGGACCCGCATGAAGGATAAGAAGGACTCGGTGATCCTGAAGGCCGTCCTCTCCCTCTTGTTTCTTCTCTTTTCCTCCGCTGTAACCCGTGCTTTCCCTTGATCTATAAAAGGGAAAGCAGGGCGTCCCATGGAGGACTAGAATCGATCGATTGAGGCCAGACCCGATCGAACCACCATGAACCCATCGAACCTCAAACCGACTAGAACACAACACGAGCACACGACTGAGCAGCAACCGAGCTCTCGGCACCCGTTCACTCTTTCCACTAGAGACTTGGGACATGTCTCTCTCTCGCCCGTTTGTAACCCCTACTATAAACTTTCAGTGCTAGTAACACGAGCAGCAGCAACAAACTAGACGTAGGGACATTCTGCCCAAACCAGTATAAACCTTGTGTCCTCTAAGCACACCATCCGAGCCAGACATGCAATACTAGAAATTTACTCATTGGTGGTAACTCAAAACACAGACAGTTGGCATGCCAGGTAGGGGCCTTTTGCGCGTCTCGACATCCACACCAGGCCTTAGATGGCTAGTCACAACGTCAGCTGGGTCTCAGGCATGCACGTGCGCTTTGGGGACCTGGACTTTAGCGTCACGATGGAAGGAGAGTTGGTGTAGGCTCCCGCCACCGTCCAACCTCTCCAGTTCACCGGCCTCGACATGATCACTGAGATGCTTGAGGAGCTGCAGCTGCACACATGGGAAGCCCATGCCGCTGGGAGCGACTAGCTCCTCAGCTTTGACTATAGGAGGTTAGAGCACCAGCTCATCGCCTTCCTAGGACCTCGACTGTCCCGAGAGGACCTACACCACCTCACCTTCTTGTTCGCCAACATCATGGCATAGCTTGCCGGAGGAGAGCTGCTCTCTCCAGAATACCTCATCTGGAGCACCCCGATAGTGCTTCTGTTCGATCTCCACAATGCCATAGAGATTGTTGGCCACCTTGTGGCACAACGCATGCCTCCATCCCCCGCGAATGATGAGTTCGTGGGGATGACCGAATATGTCACGGAATCTTTCCATGACCTCCTCGTGAGAGAAATGGAGTCGCCCTCCACCTCTTACTCCAACAGGGGGAGCCATCAGCGCTCTCGTGAGTGTTTCATGGTAGGTACCCCCAAGGGACATGTCGAAAGCATCCACGAGGAAGAGACCACCCCAACGAACGACCTTGACAATGAGGTCGAGAGAGATGTAGGGGCCCCACCATGCTTGTGGGTGGAGCAGCAGAAGGCCAGGCACCAAGAGCTCGAGGAAGCACGACTTCGGCTCAAGCAGGAACACGTGGAGCTCAAGCGCCATGGAGATGGTGGGTGCGCGTGCACCATGGCCTGCGACATGAACTAGAGGATCATCGAGGATGATGAAGTGCTCCCACACTTCGCCTGGGCAAGCCAGAACATCGCTGTTGTGTTGGCCTTGCTCTAGGGGCTTCCGAGGCCCACGACGTCTGAGGATCTTTGAACCCATCATGAGATTCACACGCTACTCGAGCGTGTGGCGACGCAATAGATCGAGAGCTCATTGTCTCGACGACATGAGCTCGATGTCAGCCAGTGCACGCCCTCGGAGCGACCCAACAAGGATGTGTCAGTCCACCAGGCGTCGCAAGGTGGTAGGCCACGTACCGTAGTCTTGATGCATGAGCGTCTCGGCCGCCACCGTGACGCACATGACACCCTTGATGCCCGTAGGCGTGCCTGCGGTGATGCAAGGGAGGGGGCTAGCCACGGCTACCACCCTCGTCGTGGCGGACGCTACGATAGTGGTGAGGACCGAAGCCCAAGCCCCGGCCTTCTAGGACCTTAGGCCTTTGGCTAGCACATCCTCAACGCCGCCTTTCCACCACGGTACCGACCACCGACCAACATCCCGAAGTACTCTAGGGAAACGAACCCCAGACTATGGCTCGAGGATTATCAGCTTGCTTGCCAAGCTGGTGGAGTGGATAATGGTGATTTCATTATCCGCAACCTTCCATTGTTTTTGGCCGATTCAGCACGAATATGGTTGGAACAGCTTCAGCCCAACAGAATCCAAAGTTGGGCAGACCTAAAAGAGATCTTCGTGGGAAACTTCCAGGGCACATATAAGCGTCCTGGGAACCCATGGGATCTCAAAAACTACTGACAGAAGGCCGAGGAAACCCTTTGTGGGTACATCCGGCGCTTCTTTCGGCAGTGCAACGAGCTTCCTAACATCACCGACGCCGATGTCATAGGAGCTTTCCTATCTAGGACCACCTATGAGTCCCTGGTCCATAAGCTGGGACATAAGGGCCCATGAACCACCAAGGAGCTCCTCGACATCACCCCCAGCCACTCCTCGGGCAAGGAGGCATTTGGGTGGAAGGTTAAGATGGCAGACTAGAAGGGGGGGGTGAATAGTCCTTTCTAAATTTAATTGCGCTGGCTAACCGAAACAAATGCGGAATTAAAACAATCGGTCTAGCGAAGAGTACACCCCTCTATCGAAGTTCACAAGCACCTTATAAAGATCCTAATTAGCTAACAAAGGTGCCAGACTAGCTAGAGCTCACCTATCCAATTCTAGGAGCAAGGTCACACAAACCTATGCCACTAGTATTTTGCACACCGGGGAGCTCCTACACAATTCTAGTAAGCAAAAGCACAAAAGCTCCTAAGCTCACTAGCAATGCTCAAAAACAAGGCAACCAGTGCCAAATTAGTGAGCGCAAATACTTAGCTACACAAACTAAGCAATGTGACTAACAAGGTTACACAAACCAAATTAGCCACGCAAGGGAGCTACTTCCATGCTACACAAGCAAGAAGGTAACTAGTGAGCTACACAAGCTAACTAATTACAAGAGCAACTACACAAGCACAATGTATATGAAAGTAATTACAAGCTTGTGTAAGGGGATTGCTGTGACAGAACCGCCCAATTTATACAAGATCAAGTATGGTTGTCCCCGCTAACACGTTGACACACCCATACTTTCACTCATATAAACCCGGTAGTCCGCCGAGTGTCCCGAAAGACCTCGGTAAATCAACATCACAACCAAGATCGCGTGATTAAGCAAATACACATCACATACATCGGGTTGCAGCGGAAATAATGTTACAAAGGGTTTAACAAATAATAGTACAAATTTGGGTTTCAAAACCGCTTAGTGAAAACAACATAGCTTTCAAATGATTACATTAATATAAGTTCCAAATATATTGCTAGCATAAGTGACATCATCCGACAAAAGCATATAGATGAGAAGTAAATATAGAATCACCGAGTCCACCGGCGGTTAGCCACCATCATCAACAGGTCGAGAACTTCACCTGCAACAAGGTGGGATAAACCCTGAGTACTCGAATGTACTCAGCCAGACTTACCCGTCGTAAACTAGAAATAAAGTGACACCAAGGATCATGCAAAGCTTTCTTTAGTGGGCTAGCTGACTCGTTTGCGAAAAGCATATGTTATCATGAATAAACCATTTTAAGTACTTTGCATCATCTTTATTATAACCTATCCATCTAGGTAAGCACCTGTACTATAGCAATCACTTGATTAACCAATAACATTCAGTTACCAATTTAGATTTAGCATATCCCATATCATCCAGATAACCATCATTGTTCCATAATAATTACTACGATGAAGTAACTCGAGTCAAGTGCTCACTATCCAGGAGCGATGGCGATTCGAATCGATTCCTAACCAGCTGGTGATTTATTCCTTACACAAACCTCACTCACCCGCTAAAGTGAGATATTGATCACCGAGTCAACTTTCCAGGTATCTCGAGTTTGCCAGGAACCACATGTACCCGGGGGCCGACCGACTGCACTTTGGTCTTATCATCTCGCCCCCGTGTCCTACCACACCTGCTCCGGCACAGTGCGCTGCGGGCAATCTACTCGGCCCGAAAAATCTCCCAGCTTCGCGGTCGGAAGGTACTTTATCCGGCCAGCTAAATGTAAGGCATGCGTTCAACATGACTCGAGGCCCAACAACGGTCGGTCCTTAATCGACACAGACGGAAACTAACAGCACCCCAGAACCCTGTCTGGTTGCCTCCAACTTTTCCGTCCGGTCTCCAATTATCCATCACACATGGTTAATTCCAGGATATCATTCTTTTCATAGCTAAATTCTTCCAGTAACCACCTATAAATGTAGGTGATCGGATATCACCGATCGCTACCGGTCTAAGCAAGGCTAAGCAGTTATTCGATCCTGACCTAACAGGGTAAAAAGGTAATAAGGTAGGCAAGGATAGTAATAAATGCATCAACGGTTTCAATCAACTCCTACAACTTAATGCAACAATATATAACTCATATATAGAAAGAATTGCTTTTATAAATTAGGAGACTTATTAATGCTCTGGGGCTTGCCTGGGATCCGACACAAGTCAGTTCAGTTAGCTTGCACCGTTCTGGTGACATCTCAGATCGTAGCACTCGCTTAGTCCTTCCATCTTCGGGACAGCTCCATCAAACACCGTCTTCGGGTTTGGCTCCAACATCACGTCCTTCACGTGGTTCATCTAGCGTACCTAGATGAGATGCAATATGCAAGTGCATAAATATGAAGAATATTACCATGAGACACATCACAAATTAGCAAGCAAGACAAGCATAGTTTACACAAACACACTTAAGTACTTTGCGATGCTTAACTTAAACATCACACAATCTATCATGCTAAGAAGACGACAAGACCAATCATGACACAAGTTTCCCAAGATCTCAAGTGCTCTAACTCAGTCATCATTCAAGGCATACGTCACGCTTAACAATATACAAGCAAGCACTATAATTGGAATCGGCCAATTTCTGGACATGCAAACAGCAGCTACAAGATTTAGCTATAACTGGAGTTACACAAATCCAAATGACTTGCAAGAAGACATTATGGAAAGCTTATGAAATTTTCTACAATTCATCTTTAATCATCTTAGCATGATTCTCAAGTTAACTAAGTCAAATATATCTATTTACAGAGACTGGTCTACAATTGACAGAAAGCAGCCATTTCTGAAACCCAACTTTAAACAGCTGTAACTCTTAAACTACTTGGCCAAATGACACCAAATTTTAATAGAAGCTAGATACATGAATTATCTACAACTTTTGTATAAACAAGTTTCACAACAAAGCACATTATCATGAAGAACTTTGCTAAGTTCCCAGATCTGTCCATAAACCACATCGGCAAGAAAATAATTATTAACTTATGTTGCAAATACATAATTGGGCAAGACCAACTTTACCAACATTTCACACATGACTAAAGAACACCAGAAAACCTAGTGTCCATGACCAAATAAATTCTTTTAATGCATTTCTTAATTTATTTTAGATAACAAGGTGACTTAATGAACATATACCAAAAGTGCACAATAACTTCTACAAAAATTACAGTGGCTCACATATCCTCTCAATAGTCTACTGTACAAATTTCACTCCATTTGGATATGTATAGCAACCTCTATGAAAAAGACAAGTTGCTAAAGCAAGAAATCACGTGAGAGCAAGATAAACCAATAACTCACTCATACTTCATCCAATACTCATGAAATTTTTACCACACATCAACTATCACATGAGTAGCATACCACAAAAATTTCACTTCATTTGGAGCCCTAGATCTACAGTTATGAAAAATAACAAATTCAACTAGCATTACAACCTTACTGCACAAATCTATTTTTACCACAAAATATTTAAACTAAAACATGCCATATTATAGATCCACTGCATAGACAATTTCACAAGGATTCCAAAAAGTCCTCATTTACTATTTTACGAATTTTCTACGATTTACTATGAATTTCCAAAGTTCCTGCAAAATAATTACAAACCAGTCCTTACGGCACTATTCACATGAGTCACTGACTTCGCAGTTAGGACCTTGACTTTCGTCGAATTGTCGCACGAGGTCCCTGACGCGAATTTGGAGCAGAGGATCGCCGGGGATCGCTGCTCCGGCCGGAGGAGGCCATTCTGTCGGTGGCTGAGGGGCGGGGGAGCACCGGTGGGTTCATGCGCACCCGCTGGTGGTCTCGGATGGCCGAGAGGTGGCCCGAGGTGGACCGGCCACGCGCGTGCGCGGCGCGCAGGGGCGCAGCTCCGGCGGCGACGGCGGAGGAGCTAGCCGGCGTTGGCGGGCGGTGGCTGGCAGCGGCGTGGAGCACCAACGAGAGCGTACGCACAACTAGGAGCCCACAGCTCGGCTTGCGGTGGCCCAAGGACGGCTGGCCATGGAGCTTCGGCGGCGACGGCAGCTTCTCTGACGACGGGGAGCAACAGAGGCCAATGGCGCCGGTCTAGGAGGTCCAGAGGCGCGGCGCGATGAGGAGAAGATGATGCCGCGCTTGGTTCGGACGGAGGAGGGATGGAGTGGAGGCAGTAGCAGCGGCAGCGAGCTCGGCGGCGACATTCATGGCGGCCGCGCTCTGGCGCGCACGCGCCGGCGCCAGAGAGCGAAGGAGGCGATGGGGAGCGCGGAGGGAGGGAGCAGGAGCCTCTGGCGCGCGTTATGGAGGAGCAGGGCACAAGGAGGCGCGCGGCACGCGGCGGAGAGCAGGGGCGCAGCTCGCGCATGGCTGCCACGCACGGGGCACGCGGCATGCGTTGGGGCATTTCCGCGAACAGCTGGCGGGCGACGGAGTGGACATGGTGGGAAGCCGATTTGGGCCGTCTCGGGTGCGAATTGGACTTTGGGCCTAAAATGAAGTTTGCTTCTTTCCTGACGCTCTGCCTTTCTTATTTAAGGAGCTAAGTCATTAGAGCTTTGGATCAGCGGGTAATTAGGCTCCAAGTTAATAGTGTCAACGCGTTGACGGCGATGAACAAAAGCCCAAATTGAGGGTCAAAACGAAGTCCAACGAGTGCCATCCTTTTGCATGGTCTTCTTCTCGATGTATGCTCCAACTTTTATTTTGGGGTCAAGTCAAGTTACTTAACAAAATTTGGAGAACGTGAGACGTCAATGCCGATGTCGATGAATTTCAGACTTAGAATATTTCTAAGTGCTGAAATCAGCAGCAGGTTCCAACTTCGAGCCTCTGTTTGACTTATTTCCAAGTTGATCTAGCTCTTGGTCCAAAAACAAAGTTTGTTCTACATGATATGGACTACAACTTTCATTTAAGGTCCAACCTCAAAACTGGTATAGAACCTATTGTTCTACTTTGACCAAAGTAGGATCACGATGAAGCTTAAATTATCCTTTTTGATCCATTGGAGCATTTTCTTGGCATTTGCCCAACATGAACCCTTCATGACTTTTGTTGTAGAGTTCATCTAGAGTCATTTTGGCAAGGTTGCAAGGTTTGGTGAACAATCTAGAATTCCATTCACTTTATAAAATGATCCAAGCAAGGACATAACTTGTCATTTCATGTGACTTTTTGATTCCAAACTTCATGAAACTTTTCGAGTGCCCAATATAGATGGGTATTGATGTGAGACACATGAAGATATCCCAATCACACCACCCAAGCATATATCTTGAAAAGGGGTCTATAGGCGAGCACAGGTGCAATATCCAAGTTTAGGTTGGGGCTCGTTTCTATAGGTTTGACCTTGACATCTTCATCATCACTTAATATACCATGTTTTAGCTCAAACCCATTGCTTAACTAGTGGCAAACACCTGGGGTGTTACAGCCCTCCTTCCTTAAAAGAATCGCGTCCCGAGATTCAGGACGAAAGACTTTTATGGAAGAGAGACATGCTACCAGTTTCCAATATCAGCGATAGCTTTAGGCTACATAGCTTCAAGCATAAGAGAGGCTAATTGGGTCAAGACACTTTCTGATACTTGTCCTTTGTAGTAAGTTTTGTCTGAAGAATTTCCTTCGTTGGCCTTCATGATGTATTGTTACTTTGGGAGGAATCCAAGATAGCCATGTCCTACGTACTTTGTCCTCGATGTATGAAGAGCGATACAAACGTAGACTAAATACTTGCAGCATCTACTTCCCAAGTGGATATAGCACAGACCATATGGACTTTGCACTAGACCATAGTCGGTTGATGGATATTCCTTGCAACGGTGCTATATTTGCTCCCAAAGTTTGAAAAGCAGTTCTCTATTAAAGTGGCTTGAGCACAACTTCTCATAAAGGATGTGATCATAAACGGGTAAATGTCCTATGAGGGTATGAGAAGCTAGTTAACCAATATCCAAACTGGTTGTAGCGGTGCAATCACTTAGATGTCAACTTATGAAAAGCTACATAATGTTCCATGGGTGTAGTTCTCTTTCTCTGATAGCAATATTGTATGGTCTGAGTCTGCTGAGTGAGCGGTAAACGTAATAGCTGACTCTGTCGGCTCAATATTCTCGATGATCATTCCTTAGGGAGCCTTTGGATCCAAGTTGCAACAGTGATTCTGGGTGGAATCTGATGCAACCTCTTGGGTAAAAACACATATAAGGTACCAAAGCATGTCAGCATTAGAGAACCATTGACGTAGAAGGATGTTAGCGAGGCTTGGAGGACAACACAAGTTGCCAGTAATCACAAAACTAGGGACTAGTTCACTACCAAGCAGGTTGAGCAAAATTTTGACTTCTAGAACACCTTGACTGCGTTGCTAATCTTGACGTCAATTGCAAACACAACTTTCTAAAGTAAAGGATGATCACAGTCAACAGAGAAATTGCAGATTCTATACCCTTTTTTTTGCTGTTCGTAACTCACAATCTACAGCTCCATTATGCATGAATTTTGGTAGGCATACAGATCCATGAGTCTTCTAAATACTCACCAAAATTCAACTCAAACGGGCACCGTTTGACCATCCAAACAATTCATCTACCAAAACTGTTGTGTTCTGAAATGGCAGCAAACCGAGCCGACAAGATATCTCTCAAATCCGATGTTTTACTCAACCAATACTCCAACAAACTCGAGGCATCGACCTGTCCTAAGTGAGGAATGAGGTCACCAAAATTTGAGGCCATTCCAACCACGTTTGAGTCACTAATTGCTGGCTTGAAGATAACCAATTTTTGTGTCACAAAAGCTGGACAGATTTCTTGTTCTTCCTTTTCTTTGCTTCACACGTTGAGGTGTGTGTTTTGCACTCTCTAATCTTTCTCATAGTAGCAGCAACTTTTCTCTAGCCGAGGATGGAGGCTATAGTCTTCCTGTCATGCTTCTTAGGTAACAATTTCCGTCGTTGATCTAGACACCAACTTGACGATGCACAAGCATTGGACTTGTGGGCTGTTTTCGCAGGGCACAAAACATTATTCCACATGTAGGGCATTTCCACATTAACAAGGAACCATTCCTATATATCCTTCGGCACTTCATCCAATAGAGTCCGGACACATGTGTTAGTGGCACCTTGGGGCACAAAGATGCTGACTAAAAACTAGGGACGTGCTTTCGCTAGCTCCTACCTAGCCGATACAACGTCTTGTACTATATACGTGATTGTCCATGATGGAATTGACTTGATAGCACATTTGGAGAAGAAGTAGCACTTGCATTGTAGGGCTAGGTTTGCTGTTTCCTTGATCAACATTGTTCTGTGAGATCTGGCCTTCATAGTTACCAAATAGTCGTTACCTAACTGAAGACTAACTTTCCTACTGGTAACAAATCAGTTGTCCCTCAACACTAAAAAGGTTCCAAATCTTCACTCTTGATAATAAAAATTGTGGTCAAAGCCTACAGATGATCGCCATTGAAGTCAGCAGAAAAGGGGGTCACACCAAAGAAGGTCGGTTCGTCTACGTGATCCTTATGCACCTAAAGATTGAGAACTTGGACAGGAACTCATATATACCAGGTGACCTATTACAGCACATAATATCTTGGTCCATTTACCTTCCAACTGATAACTTGTTCAACCTTAAGTGTTGTGCATCTTTTCTGATCCAATTGGAATGACCTAAGTCGCTCACTAGATGATCGACATCATTACAGGGACAGTCACGTCGAGTAGAGTCACTTGTCTACCCTCTTGCAGTCTGTTTATGTTCCTGTTAGTGACCTATTCTTCAAATGTTAACCGTTGGACGACTTCACAAGGGAGTCCTATTGCATCTAGTTCGACATATAGATCTCTTGACATGATAAGGAGAGATAACCAAGGAAGAGCTCAAGTGAGAATAACATGTCGGTGTAGTTCTGTAATGGATCATGACTAGAAACCTCGATACCAGCGCATGCCGAGCAGCACAGCCTTGTGTGTGCACCCACAGGGGCTCTCGGTTTCGTCGCGGCACCATAGATCGCTAATCGTGGCACCATCACTGAACATACAACCCACAAGAAATCTCACATGGCATAAATTGGGTTGCATAGGAGCAAGCACTATGCGAAGGAGGGAAAGCAAACAAAGGTAGTCACAAGGTTGGGAGTCAACAAACAGGGGATCCGAAGATCAAAACACAATGCAAGAGAGCATAGCTTAATTGCCAAAGACAACTGAGTAGGGGACTTCTTACCAAATTTCCATATACGTCTTGTGTCCACCAAGTGATTACCAAAACTTGGACGTGGTTCTAGGATAGCGCTCTTCAACACTCGTATGCTTACCGAGGACAAAAGGGGTGATAACTATGGCACTAATTAGATAACAAGCATACATACCCACCACTTGGCTAAACTAGAGGACATTATAGGTTAAGCATGTAACCACAATTATTTCTAGCAAGACTAAGCACACACTTTTCTCAAGCACTTCCTATTCAAGAAACATGGAACAAGGCATTCTTGTTTAACTCCACACAAGTAAGATAGTGCAATACATCGATCACAAGTTACTTAGTACTTAGAACAAAGGAAGGGAAGCATATTTATGCACAAGCACAATCATGATGCATGCTCGTCCTATTCATCCTCACGAAATTGCCAGCCTAAGGTGGCAATCACGTTCTATGTCGGTGGCATAACACGTACTCTCTCGATATATAGCTAGTCGTCAGCTACATTCAATCTACGCATTCGTGGTTAGCGTACCTGCAGGCAAATTCATTGCAGCCCATTCCCATAAGAGATAAATAAGCACATAATGAAAGCAGTAAACTAAGATACTTTCCATATATACCTCCCCAGATATATATACTTCGGTATCCATAGCTACCCGGTAGATATACCCACAATTAAGTACCTTCATATATACATGTGTGTAACATGTAAATATTCTAGTAACCACAGCTAACTCTCCCCTAGACCAATAGTTGGACGGTCATGCTCTCACAACTCACACTTACCTGGGCGTAGAGGCAATTGATCCATACATTACCATTCAAGTGAACGGCATCCATACAATAGCACGCCGTATGGACGACGAAAGTAAAAATTGTAATAAAGCACATCCCTCAAAGTTAGTACTTAGATAGCCACCTAATAGTCCTTAACTGGGCATAAAAGAAGATGTCGCTAGCATAGTTTTGCAAATAAGTTTTGACAAATTTGTCTGTAGCTAAAGTTTTAGTTAAAATAGACCTTTTAAAACCAAAACTTGGCTTTTAAAACTATGTACCTGACAGTATTATGCTTAATCTCGCTCTGATACCAGCTGTGACAGAACCGCCCAATTTATACAAGATCAAGTATGGTTGTCCCCGCTAACACGTTGACACACCCATACTTTCACTCATATAAACCCGGTAGTCCGCCGAGTGTCCCGAAAGACCTCGGTAAATCAACATCACAACCAAGATCGCGTGATTAAGCAAATACACATCACATACATCGGGTTGCAGCGGAAATAATGTTACAAAGGGTTTAACAAATAATAGTACAAATTTGGGTTTCAAAACCGCTTAGTGAAAACAACATAGCTTTCAAATGATTACATTAATATAAGTTCCAAATATATTGCAAGCATAAGTGACATCATCCGACAAAAGCATATAGATGAGAAGTAAATATAGAATCACCGAGCCCACCGGCGGTTAGCCACCATCATCAATAGGTCGAGAACTTCACCTGCAACAAGGTGAGATAAACCCTGAGTACTCGAATGTACTCAGCCAGACTTACCCGTCGTAAACTAGAAATAAAGTGACACCAAGGATCATGCAAAGCTTTCTTTAGTGGGCTAGCTGACTCGTTTGCGAAAAGCATATGTTATCATGAATAAACCATTTTAAGTACTTTGCATCATCTTTATTATAACCTATCCATCTAGGTAAGCACCTGTACTATAGCAATCACTTGATTAACCAATAACATTCAGTTACCAATTTAGATTTAGCATATCCCATATCATCCAGATAACCATCATTGTTCCATAATAATTACTACGATGAAGTAACTCGAGTCAAGTGCTCACTATCCAGGAGCGATGGCGATTCGAATCGATTCCTAACCAGCTGGTGATTTATTCCTTACACAAACCTCACTCACCCGCTAAAGTGAGATATTGATCACCGAGTCAACTTTCCAGGTATCTCGAGTTTGCCAGGAACCACATGTACCCGGGGGCCGACCGACTGCACTTTGGTCTTATCATCTCGCCCCCGTGTCCTACCACACCTGCTCCGGCACAGTGCGCTGCGGGCAATCTACTCGGCCCAAAAAATCTCCCAGCTTCGCGGTCGGAAGGTACTTTATCCGGCCAGCTAAATGTAAGGCATGCGTTCAACATGACTCGAGGCCCAACAACGGTCGGTCCTTAATCGACACAGACGGAAACTAACAGCACCCCAGAACCCTGTCTGGTTGCCTCCAACTTTTCCGTCCGGTCTCCAATTATCCATCACACATGGTTAATTCCAGGATATCATTCTTTTCATAGCTAAATTCTTCCAGTAACCACCTATAAATGTAGGTGATCGGATATCACCGATCGCTACTGGTCTAAGCAAGGCTAAGCAGTTATTCGATCCTGACCTAACAGGGTAAAAAGGTAATAAGGTAGGCAAGGATAGTAATAAATGCATCAACGGTTTCAATCAACTCCTACAACTTAATGCAATAATATATAACTCATATATAGAAAGAATTGCTTTTATAAATTAGGAGACTTATTAATGCTCCGGGGCTTGCCTGGGATCCGACACAAGTCAGTTCAGTTAGCTTGCACCGTTCTGGTGACATCTCAGATCGTAGCACTCGCTTAGTCCTTCCATCTTCGGGACAGCTCCATCAAACACCGTCTTCGGGTTTGGCTCCAACATCACGTCCTTCACGTGGTTCATCTAGCGTACCTAGATGAGATGCAATATGCAAGTGCATAAATATGAAGAATATTACCATGAGACACATCACAAATTAGCAAGCAAGACAAGCATAGTTTACACTAACACACTTAAGTACTTTGCGATGCTTAACTTAAACATCACACAATCTATCATGCTAAGAAGACGACAAGACCAATCATGACACAAGTTTCCCAAGATCTCAAGTGCTCTAACTCAGTCATCATTCAAGGCATACGTCACGCTTAACAATATACAAGCAAGCACTATAATTGGAATCTGCTAATTTCTGGACATGCAAACAGCAGCTACAAGATTTAGCTATAACTGGAGTTACACAAATCCAAATGACTTGCAAGAAGACATTATGGAAAGCTTATGAAATTTTCTACAATTCATCTTTAATCATCTTAGCATGATTCTCAAGTTAACTAAGTCAAATATATCTATTTACAGAAACTGGTCTACAATTGACAGAAAGCAGCCATTTCTGAAACCCAACTTTAAACAGCTGTAACTCTTAAACTACTTGGCCAAATGACACCAAATTTTAATAGAAGCTAGATACATGAATTATCTACAACTTTTGTATAAACAAGTTTCACAACAAAGCACATTATCATGAAGAACTTTGCTAAGTTCCCAGATCTGTCCATAAACCACATCGGCAAGAAAATAATTATTAACTTATGTTGCAAATACATAATTGGGCAAGACCAACTTTACCAACATTTCACACATGACTAAAGAACACCAGAAAACCTAGTGTCCATGACCAAATAAATTCTTTTAATGCATTTCTTAATTTATTTTAGATAACAAGGTGACTTAATGAACATATACCAAAAGTGCACAATAACTTCTACAAAAATTACAGTGGCTCACATATCCTCTCAATAGTCTACTGTACAAATTTCACTCCATTTGGATATGTATAGCAACCTCTATGAAAAAGACAAGTTGCTAAAGCAAGAAATCACGTGAGAGCAAGATAAACCAATAACTCACTCATACTTCATCCAATACTCATGAAATTTTTACCACACATCAACTATCACATGAGTAGCATACCACAAAAATTTCACTTCATTTGGAGCCCTAGATCTACAGTTATGAAAAATAACAAATTCAACTAGCATTACAACCTTACTGCACAAATCTATTTTTACCACAAAATATTTAAACTAAAACATGCCATATTATAGATCCACTGCATAGACAATTTCACAAGGATTCCAAAAAGTCCTCATTTACTATTTTACGAATTTTCTACGATTTACTATGAATTTCCAAAGTTCCTGCAAAATAATTACAAACCAGTCCTTACGGCACTATTCACATGAGTCACTGACTTCGCAGTTAGGACCTTGACTTTCGTCGAATTGTCGCACGAGGTCCCTGACGCGAATTTGGAGCAGAGGATCGCCGGGGATCGCTGCTCCGGCCGGAGGAGGCCATTCTGTCGGCGGCTGAGGGGCGGGGGAGCACCGGTGGGTTCATGCGCACCCGCTGGTGGTCTCGGATGGCCGAGAGGTGGCCCGAGGTGGACCGGCCACGCGCGTGCGCGGCGCGCAGGGGCGCAGCTCCGGCGGCGACGGCGGAGGAGCTAGCCGGCGTTGGCGGGCGGTGGCTGGCAGCGGCGTGGAGCACCAACGAGAGCGTACGCACAACTAGGAGCCCACAACTCGGCTTGCGGTGGCCCAAGGACGGCTGGCCATGGAGCTTCGGCGGCGACGGCAGCTTCTCTGACGACGGGGAGCAACAGAGGCCAATGGCGCCGGTCTAGGAGGTCCAGAGGCGCGGCGCGATGAGGAGAAGATGATGCCGCGCTTGGTTCGGACGGAGGAGGGATGGAGTGGAGGCAGTAGCAGCGGTAGCGAGCTCGGCGGCGACATTCATGGCGGCCGCGCTCTGGCGCGCACGCGCCGGCGCCAGAGAGCGAAGGAGGCGATGGGGAGCGTGGAGGGAGGGAGCAGGAGCCTCTGGCGCGCGTTATGGAGGAGCAGGGCACAAGGAGGCGCGCGGCACACGGCGGAGAGCAGGGGCGCAGCTCGCGCATGGCTGCCACGCACGGGGCACGCGGCATGCGTTGGGGCATTTCCGCGAACAGCTGGCGGGCGACGGAGTGGACATGGTGGGAAGCCGATTTGGGCCGTCTCGGGTGCGAATTGGACTTTGGGCCTAAAATGAAGTTTGCTTCTTTCCTGACGCTCTGCCTTTCTTATTTAAGGAGCTAAGTCATTAGAGCTTTGGATCAGCGGGTAATTAGGCTCCAAGTTAATAGTGTCAACGCGTTGACGGCGATGAACAAAAGCCCAAATTGAGGGTCAAAACGAAGTCCAACGAGTGCCATCCTTTTGCATGGTCTTCTTCTCGATGTATGCTCCAACTTTTATTTTGGGGTCAAGTCAAGTTACTTAACAAAATTTGGAGAACGTGAGACGTCAATGCCGATGTCGATGAATTTCAGACTTAGAATATTTCTAAGTGCTGAAATCAGCAGCAGGTTCCAACTTCGAGCCTCTTTTTGACTTATTTCCAAGTTGATCTAGCTCTTGGTCCAAAAACAAAGTTTGTTCTACATGATATGGACTACAACTTTCATTTAAGGTCCAACCTCAAAACTGGTATAGAACCTATTGTTCTACTTTGACCAAAGTAGGATCACGATGAAGCTTAAATTATCCTTTTTGATCCATTGGAGCATTTTCTTGGCATTTGCCCAACATGAACCCTTCATGACTTTTGTTGTAGAGTTCATCTAGAGTCATTTTGGCAAGGTTGCAAGGTTTGGTGAATAATCTAGAATTCCATTCACTTTATAAAATGATCCAAGCAAGGACATAACTTGTCATTTCATGTGACTTTTTGATTCCAAACTTCATGAAACTTTTCGAGTGCCCAATATAGATGGGTATTGATGTGAGACACATGAAGATATCCCAATCACACCACCCAAGCATATATCTTGAAAAGGGGTCTATAGGCGAGCACAGGTGCAATATCCAAGTTTAGGTTGGGGCTCGTTTCTATAGGTTTGACCTTGACATCTTCATCATCACTTAATATACCATGTTTTAGCTCAAACCCATTGCTTAACTAGTGGCAAACACCTGGGGTGTTACAGCAAACCAATGGGAAGAACAATGTTGACACGGTGATTTTTCTCCCAAGGTTCACATGCTTGCCAACACGCTAAGTCCCCGTTGAGACAAGCTCCAAGGTTGCCGCCGGTCCTCTTGCTAGTGGTGACCCGCAAGTCACACTCTCCCACATGGAGTGCTTACCACAAGCTCTAGCACTTGACCTGGCAGGACCACTTGTCGCCCTTCATGTCTCGCTCTACTAGAGTTGCTCTTCATGGCTCCCGCGAGGCGAGCACAATGCCCCTCACAAAGCTCTTCTCTGGAGCACCGCACAAGCTTCTTGCGGGCTTTGACAGAGACCACCACTGAGTTGTCTAGGAGGTGGCAACCTCCAAGAGTAACAAGCACCACCAGCTTGCAAGATGACCACCTAGTGCCACTCGATGCAACCTCATGATGCAATCGCACTAGAATCGCTCACTCACTCAATCGGATGAACACTATCAAGTTAGAGTGAGTTAGAGGGCTCCCAAGCACCACCACATAAGCCACCAAGGCTCTAGTGTGCTCAGCTGCCGGCCAAAGGCCGACCAACACTTTGTATTTATAGCCCCATGGACTAAAATAGCCGATACCCCTTCATAGGGCGTTTTTCGGGATGACCGGACGCACCGGCCAGATCGACTGGACGCACCCTGCCAGCGTCCAATCGTGCTACGCCCTCCACATGTCGCTCATCGTTCAACTGGAGCCGCCCAATCTCAACGGTAACTTCACACGCCAATAGTCACACGACGACTGGACGCAGCACAGCGAGGATGACCGGACGCTGCAACGCCTGAGTCCGGTCATTTTTAGAGAGCTCCCCGAGCCTCTATTTTGCGACCGGACGCGTCCGATCATAGGTGACTGGATGCATCTTAGGGTCTGGTCCTCACTGGCTTCTCGCGCCTGTCTGCATCAGCGTACGTCAGCCTGACTGGACGTAGGCCCTGCACGTTCGGTCACTCTTCGCGCCAGCATCCGGTCATAAGACCAAGACCGCGTGCTCAACTGCAGCCACTAGCCGGATGAGCCGGTCAGCGTTCAATCACTCATAGTGACCTCCTTTCGCCTCCTATTCTTCACCAAGTTGATCCTTATCAACTCCAACTTCTTCTCCTTTGCAAATATGCCAACACCACCAAGTGTACACCACCATGTGTATGTGTGTTAACTTTTCACAAACATTTTTCAAAGGATTAGCCACTCAACTTGCCACGCCACTCGATCCTAGCGATGATGCAAAGTTATATCACTCGAGTGACACTATATGACCGATATGCAAACAAGTTTGCTCCTCTTGATAGTAAAGCCATCTATCCTAAACCCAGTCATCAACTTCTCTACACACCTATGACCGGTGAAATGAAATGCCCTAGGTTATACCTTTGCCTTGCGCATTCCATTCCATCTCCTCCAATGTCGATGCAACCCATGTACCAACACGATCAACAATGATATGATCCACTTCATATCATCGTGTAATCATATTGGTTCATCGATCTTGACTTCACTTGCTTATCACCATTGCCTTTGTCCATTGGTGCCAAGTCTTGCTCAAGCTTCACCGCCACGTGGTCCATTGCTCCAAAGCCTCCAACTTGCCCTTCACGCTTGCAACTGGTCCATCAAGCCAAGTCATGTCTTAATCTTCTCCACCTTGATCACATGACTCAATGTCATGTCTCATGTGCAATGAGCTCCTTCATCATCACATGTGTGAGCTTTGCAACATCTCTGAGCCATTTCCACCTCTATGGCATATGTTGCTCACACACATGTATCTGTGGACTAATCACTTGTGTATCTCACATAAACACAATTAGTCCACCTAGGGTTGTCACTCAATTACCAAAACCAAGCAAGGACCTCTCAATCACCCCCTTTTTGGTAATTGATGACAACTCTACAAAGATATGAAAATTAAGCTCTTTTGGATTCATGTTGCTTGCCCAAGCAATTTTACCATGTGTAAATGATTTTGGACAAGTACCACAAACCTGAAATGGTAATATTAGCTCCCCCTATATATGTGCTAGAGTGTTTGGTTTGAAGCTCGCACATATGCATAGATTGGAATGGTGGGAGAGTAATTACTACCAAATGAGGCTAAGGTGTATAGAATAAACCTTTAAAGTGTGATACCAATCGGAGTTGCACTTTTAACACCATCCTTAGCACCATGAGTAGCTAGACAACAAAAATACTAGAAACCCTATGAGATCAACATTATAAGCAAGGTTCTAGTAGCACGTGTAAAAATACAAGTCTAGCTACCACCCTATGCATGATAGTTATCAAATCATCATTCAAGTTCTACAACTAGCATACACTACACAAGCATGCATATCAAATTTTAAAAAAAATTATGCAATGCAAGCAAGCACATGACTATGCACATATCAAATGCAACCAATCAAAGTTCATGAGCTTGCTCCCCCTACTTGTGTGCTTTTCTTGTTAAAGAATTTTGATCCATCTCTTTTCTTCAATGTTGCTCCCTCTGTGTCCATATCCATATCCAACCTCTACTCCTTTGTCTCAATCTCTCCCAAAGCTTTCATATCTTTGTACAATCTCTCCCCCTTTGTCATCAATTTCCATAAAAGGTGTGCGTCTCATTGATGCAAAGGTTTGCATTTGGGGTAGATGGTTGAGGCTTAAATCTTGCATTTTTATGGACATCACTTGAATATTGGAATGACACCACTTGTAGCCCTTGAGATACCACACTTGATACCAATTTGTGAGACACCTCCCCTCATCCTTTTGATAAACTTGAGTTCTTGTAGCTGAGGGATGAATTCTTTATTTGATGATCACTTAAAGTTGAGGATCACTTATGGAACTATCGTCTTGCATGATTGATACCACATGTAGATATGATACCACTTGAAAGAATTTTCTAGTATAGAACCACTTATTGGATTTATTAATAAAAACCATTTCTTGAACCTTTGTTATCTTCATGAGTACCACCTACAGGATATCACTTGTCAGTTGATCTAGACATCACTTGTGAATTCTAGATGAAATACTTGAGTCTAGATACCACTTGAAGCAAACAAACTAGATATCCATTTGCATTGTTGTCTTGTGCTTGTACTCTTGTTACTTATCATGAGCTTCTAAGTTGACTTGAACTAAATTGATTTGCCTAAGCTTCCAAGTCCGGTTTGAACCAATGACAAGCTTCTTCACACCCCTTACAAGGGTTATCTTGCCAATGTTGTACTTGTCACTTGTTAGCAATCCAAATTAAATCAAGTACTTGGGTTCACTAGCTCATGAACAAATTCATATACTAACCACTAGATCAACTAATCATTCAAGCAATAGTGGTAGGCTATGAATTTAAACATTTCATTTGTTATGCATGATCCTATGAAGCATGTACTATATGCACTAATCGCATACTAGTAAGTGATGAAATGATCATGAACATTATAATGGCACCTTTGCTATCTTGGAGTAGAGGATAGTCACATAGATTCCAATTTATTACTCCAATAGCAATGTGAAGTCCAATTATAAGCTTGGTGAAGACCAATCATGAATAATGAAATCCATTCTTCACCCATATGATTTGAGAACCACTACTATGATCAAGTGCACTATCTTGTTGTGGTTAGCTTGCTTCATCTTTTGATCAATGCTTGTGTCAGGTTCATAAACCCGGGGTCCCCAATGGGCCTGCTTTCTAGCAAAAACTTAGCCCAGCAGATGGTGTAGCGACAATGTATGCCTCCTAGGCCAGCCTAGTTACCTAACGACCGGCCAGGAGAACGATCCGGCTTCTGAACAAAAGGCCTGGCCAAGGAGGGGACACAGTTCGACTTCGACCTTCTTTTCTGACCGGGGTTACGCTGGACCTCCGCTCGTGCTTCTTCCCACGACCGACACGGTCGGAGTCGACTAGGAACGACTGACCGAGGACGCCTGCTCAGTGAGGACCCAAGGATCAGGCGGAGCAGATAAGGTAAGGCGCTCAAGTCAATCGTAGTATCGAGGACCGTACCCTGCCATACTCTGCACACCTGCAGGGCAGCGCCACCAGGCCATACCAGATGGGTACTATACAACCTTCCAGGCATGTCAGAGCCCAAACAGTGTTGTGGGCGCTGACATTTATTTTACAGTATTGTAGGCATCAACATTTACCATACTAGGCAAACACGGTAAAACCTGCCAGACACGTCTGGGCATAAACAGTATTGTAGGCGCTGACAATCATCTCGTACCCGATGGCATGAGAAACAAGACTATGCAGCACACGTACACACTCTCTCTCTTTCTCTCTAACTTATAAGGCCATCCCCTTCATCTATAAAAGGGGATGCGCTCTCTCCCAAGACTGAGGCTAGATTCTCTCTCTAGATCTGGCTCTAGAGAACCTGAGCATTTGAACAGCTCCACAGCTCTAGAACTATAGCTACACAGAGCATATGCTCCAATACTTAGCGTATGTTAGAGCACCTGTCACTCTTAACCACTTGGTTTAGAGTCTAATTGGGCCTCTAACACCCCCTTCTCAATCCATATCTGTTTGTAACCCCACAACAAACTTTGAGCACCTAGGCTTAGGAATAAAGTCATCGACCGACTGAAACTGGACAAAGGGCACGTTGTCTGAACCAGTATAAATCCTATGTCATTGAGTGCTAGGCCACATTCAATCACAACGCACGGCAAAACTACAAATATTTACTTATTGGTCTCTTTTCGCACCGACAACTTGCATGAGAGAACTATTTAGAATACCACTTGAATTACCATGACTAGCTTCCTTTTGGGTGTTGCTTGCTTTTCTTGATCAACCCTTTTGATTGCTTCAACTAACCATCTCAAACGTCTCTCGGATCACCACTTCCATGTTAGTCTTCTAAGTACCACACTTTTTTTATCTACTCATAGGCGGCAAGCCCCTACACTAGGGAGAAGTGACCTCTCTCCAAAGACCATTCTTGACACTCACTTAAAATAACTTGATTGATTGATCCAAGTGATGGACTTAACTTGATGAGTGACCTTGATTCCTTTTTTAAGTCCTTTTATTTCTACTCATTTAAGTCATTTTCTTTCTACCAAATAATTTCCAATAGTCACTAGAACTTAAACTTCATCTTCATCTTAAGTTTGATCTTGATCTTCCAATTTGAGTATCAAATGTGTGTAAAGTACACTCCACAATCAAATGGCCTTGTACTCTTTGTTTATCATGCTTTTAGATCATCTCAAAACTAAACTTAGGTGCCTCAATTACTTATAAACATGTTTCCAACTTGAGGACCTTTCAATCAAAGTGACTCTAGATCAATCCAACATTTATCACTTTTCTGGCAGATTTTGTACTCTTCAAAGAAAAATGCATATCTCTCAAAGTAAAAATCCAAATATCACAAAATTTGGTGGAGATGTGCATCACTAAGTTATTTACCAGATGTAAAAATTTGAGATTCATTTGACTTCTAGATTGCTACCAGATTTCAATTCTTCCACCACTGCTACATGCTGAAAACTGCTGCACTATAGCTGACAAGATCCACTCCACAACCAAAACATCTCTTATCCAATTCTCATGAAATTTGTACAGCATCTTATACCATAAGTATAGAGCATTTACACCAATTTTTATGCCAATCTTGTAAGTTTTGATCACTCAAACATGGCTAAGATCACAGCTAGCTCAGATTTTTAATATAGGACAGATTTCAATCACTTGAGCTATACTTCATCAAATGTGAATCGAACTTGAAATCAACTTGTTTGAATACTTTCACAAGACATAGATTCATTCAATCCACTTACTAAATGTTATCTTATGAACTTATTCAACACAAATCAATCCAAACTTGATTACTAAGCTATTTATCCATTTAAACATCTCATAGCAAGCAACATTGCATATTTATTCAATTCAATCAACTCATATGCACCCAAATAAAATGATCAACAAGAGATATACCTTGGTTAGCTCATGATCAATCAATTTGCAAGCTTCAACTCAAATTATTGCAGGCCATCAAATATATATATCCAATAAATCATCCACGGCTTGAATATGACACTTGTATGTTGTAGCATTTTTGGACTTCACTAATTATTGGCTTGGCATTGGGATAAGATTGCATTAAGCTTCAATACTTGGCTCAACATATGATGATCAATATGAAATCAATTGAATCAAGCCTCCAATACCGATAGTACCTACAAACAATCATCCACTTTTTGATGGTACCCAAACAAGTTTGGGCCCTCTCAAGTTAGGAGCAACATACTTAGGCATGGCCTTAGTATGAGTAGGGGGATGTTTTGCAATAGCAATCATAGATGTACCATTACCATCCTTCCTAAGCATAGAATCATCATCAATTGAAATAGGCTTAGGAGTGTTACCTAGGGGACATGAATGTGCCATGTGTCCCCTTTCCCGGCATGAGTAGCACTTTCTCTTTGATTGAGCCTTCTCTTCCTTGCTCATGTGGTGCTTCCCATTGCCTTGCCTCTCATGGATTGCTTGAGCCTTCTTCTTCAGCTTGGTAGGACACTTAGAGGCAAAATGTCCCATATTTCCAAACTTGAAGCACTTGATGTGAGCATAGACTTTCTTCTCATCTTGTGTCTTGCTCATCATCTTGGCATCTTGAGTTTGCATTGAATGCCTTGCCTTTCCACCCCTTCTAGTTTTCTTCTTCATCGTCATCAAGTCACCACCATCTTCATGATAGATCTTGACTTGCTCTTGGGGTGTCTTCTCTTGCTCAACTTGTGGCTTTGGTTGAGGCTCTTCTAGTTGCTTCACCAATTGCTTGGTTGGGCACATTGAGGTAAGATGACCCCAAGTGCGGCACTTGAAGCACTCATGCTTGAGCCTCTCTTCTTCTTTTATCTTCTTGAGCTTCTCAATGTTAGGGCAACCATTTGCAAGGTGTCCCGCTTTATGACACCGGTAGCACATGGTATGAGAGAGCTTTCTTTGTTGTAGCTTCTTCATCTTTGTTTTTCTCTTTCTTTCGCCCTTTGTCATCTTCTTCTTGAAGCCAAGGCCACACTTGTCACCATAGTTTCTTTGAGTCTTTAACATGTGCTCAAAGATGACTTTTGAGTTGTAGCACCTCTCTAACTTGTTGCTCAAATTCTTTACTTCATTTTTTAGCTCATTGTTCTTCTTCAAAAGTTTAGTCTTACAAGACATAGAAGTAGAACAAGCATCTATATGTAAAGAACATGACATTTCTAATAAATCATCACAAGAGGTGGATACATGCTTCTTGCCTACATCACAAGGGTTAGCAACAATATCTGATTGATCAATTGACCCATGTGATGAGCTCTCACTAGTTTTAGTTTTTCCATTGGAAAGCTCCTTAGTGAGAAAATTAGGGTTTTGTACCAAGTTATCATGAGCAACACTAAGTTCCTCGTGAGCCAATTTTAGCTCCTTATGTGAACAAGTGGTACCATAAAGTAGATGCTTTTGTTGTTCACATGTGTTCTTTAGAAAAGAGTTTTCATTTTCTAATTTCTCGGTTTTAGCCATCTCTTTTTATAAAGTTTGATCATGCAACCATATATATCTAGAAGCTCCTTATATGAATCAAGATCAATCACATTTGCATTATATACCTTAGTGTCACCATGTGACATGAAGCAATGTGATGTAGTTAGAGAGCTTGAAGAAACATCACTCTCATAGCCCGAGCATGATCCATCATTATCACCATCAAGTGTGCATGGAGTAGCATCATCATTGGCATCACTTGTAGCATCATCATCAATCTTATCAAGTGATCTTGTGGTATGATCATCATCATCATCACTTGACCATGAGGCGGAGCAATCTTCCACAATCACCAACTCGTGGTCATACTCAACACACTCATACACCTCCTTCTTGGGCTCATCATCATCATTGGAGACCATCCCATACTTCTCATTGAGATAACTCCAAATCTCATGGGTGGTCTTCATGTCAATGATCTATCCAAATATGCTATCATCCAAAGATCTATACATGATGTCAATAGCTTGGGTGTCAAGATCTAAGCATTTCTCTTGTGCTTGAGTTAGATTGTTTTCATCCAACACATGAGAAAAGCCTACATCTACCATCCACCACATTTGAGGGCAAATAAACTTAAAATTGTATATCATCCAATTTTTCCACCGTGCAAAGTGTGTGCCATCAAAAATATGTGGACAATCAACATCTAGCCCATAAGTCGCCATCCTCTTGGGTCGATGAAGACCACAAATGAGAGACCTCACTTTGATACCAATTGAAAGGTTGAGATGACGAACTAGAGGGGGGTGAATAGTCCTTTCTAAATTTAATCGTGCCGGCTAACCGAAACAAATGTGGAATTAAAACAATCGGTCTAGCCACGACTACACCCCTCTATCGAAGTTCACAAACACCTTATAAAGATACTAATTAGCCAAGAAAGGTGCCGGGCTAGTTAGAGCTCACCTATCCAGTTCTAGAAGCAAGGTCACACAAACCTATGCCACTAGTATTTTTGGGATGACCAGACGCACCGGTTGGATCGACCGGATGAACCCTACCAGATCTCAATGGTAACTTCACGCACCAACAGTCACACGACGACCGGACGCAGCACAACGAGGATGACTAGACGCTGCAATGCCTGAGTCCAGTCATTTCTAGGGAGCTCCTCGAGCCTCTGTTTTGCGACCAAACACGTCCGATCATAGGTGACTAGACGCATCTCAGGGTCCGGTCCTCCCTGGCTTCTCATGCCTGCCTACGTTAGCATATATCAGCCTGACCGAACGTAGGCGCTGCACGTCCAGTCACTCTTCATGCCAGCGTCCGGTCATAAGATCGAGACCACGCACTCAACTATAGCCATAGACCGGACGCGCCGATCAGCGTTCAGTCACTCATAGTGACCTCCTTTTGCCTCCTTTTCTTCACCAAGTTGATCCTTATCAACTCCAACTTCTCCTTTGCAAATGTGCCAACACCACCAAGTGTACACCACCATGTGTATGTGTGTTAACTTATCACAAACATTTTTCAAAGGATTAGCCACTCAACTTGCCACACCACTCGATCCTAGCGACGATGCAAAGTTAGATCACTCGAGTGGCACTAGATGACCGATATGCAAACAAGTTTGCTCCTCTTGATAGTACATCCATCTATCCTAAACCCAGTCATCAACTTCTCAACACACCTATGACCAGTGAAATGAAATGCCCTAGGTTATACCTTTGCCTTGCGCATTCCATTCCATCTCCTCCAATGTCGATGCAACCCATGCACCAACATGATCTACAATGATATGATCCACTTCATATCATCGTGTGATCATATTGGTTCATTGATCTTGACTTCACTTGCTTTTCACCGTTGCCTTCATCCATTGGCACCAAGTCTTGCTCAAGCTTCACCACCACATGGTCCATCGCTCCAAAGCCTCCAACTTACCCTTCATGCTTGCAACTGATCCATCAAGCCAAGTCATGTCTTGATCTTGTCCACCTTGATCATATGACTCAATGTCATGTCTCATGTGCAATGAGCTCCTTCATCATCAGATGTGTGAGCTTTGCAACATCTCCGAGCTATTTCCACCTCTATGGCATATGTTGCTCACACACATGTACCTATGGACTAATGACCTGTGTATCTCACATAAACACAATTAGTACACCTAGGGTTGTCAATCAATTACCAAAACCAAGTAAGGACCTCTCATCGGGGCGATCTTTGATCGCCTTAAGGGCAAGGCGAAGTGGGACGAGGACACCGATGAAGGCACCTCCAACCACCCTAGTAAGAAGAAGAACAAACAGCGGCATGGGGGCTCGCTCGTGGCCACCGCCGACCTCAAGGGGGGTCAAAAGCCCATAGAGGGTACCCCAAACCACTTCAAGAAGCTACTTGAAAGGCCATGCCTGAACCATACCTTCCCCATCAAATATCTCTAGGACTGTGGCCTCATGAAGCAGTTCTTGTCTAGAGGCTCCAACAAGGGGGAGCACAGGGGGAACCCCAAGCCAACCGCAGATGCCGTTGAGGGGAATGACGGTGGCTTTCCGATGCTGGATGGCTACCCAATGATCTTCGAAGGGTCGGTGGCCAAAAACTCCAAGCGCTGCCAGAAGCTTGCACACCGTGAGGTCTATATGGCTGAGCCGGCCGCGCCTGCCTTCCTCCGATGGTTAGAGTCTGCCATAACCTTTGATCGGACTGACCACCCAGAGAGCATCCCATAACTAGGGAGATATCTTCTTATGGTTGACCCGATCATCGGCATGAAGCGGCTCACCAAGGTATTGATAGATGGAGGCAGCAGCCTCAACATCATGTACGCCGAAACACTCGACGCCATGGGCATTGACCGATCACGCATCCGACCGACCGGAGCACCTTTCCATGGCATCGTGCCTGGAAAGCAGGCCGTGCCACTTGGGCAGATCAATCTACCCATCACCTCTGGGGATCCATCTAATTATAGGACGGAGACCCTCACCTTCGAGGTGGTCGGGTTCCATGGAACCTACCACACCATCCTGGGACGTCCATGCTACGCGAAGTTCATGGCCATCCCCAACTACATCTACCTAAAGCTAAAGATGCTGGGACCATACGGGGTCATCACCATTGGCATCTCCTTCTAGTGTGCCTACGAGTGTGAGGTCGAGTGCTGCAAACACGCCACAATAATCGTCGCCTCCAAGGAGCTTGCAACCATTAGGAAGGAGGTCACCAAAGAAGCGTCCAACCCCAAGCAATCGACCTAGTCTTTCAAGCCTATGGAGGGCACAAAGGAGGTCCTCATAGACCCTTGCAGCTCCAAAGGCAAAGCGGTGCGCATTGGCACCACGCTTTCCTCTAAATAGGAAAGCACGCTCGTCGACTTCCTCCACGCCAACAGAGATATCTTTGCATGGAAACCCTCAGACATGCTTGGCATTCCAAGAGAAGTCACCGAGCATGCCTTGAAGATTAGGACAAGATCTAAGCCGGTGAAGCAGTGCCTATGTAGCTTCGATGAGGGGAAGCGTAGGGCCATCGGTGAGGAAATTGCAAAGCTTTTGGCTGCCGGATTCATCAAGGAAGTATACCACCCCAAGTGGTTAGCCAATCCCGTTCTTGTATGAAAGAAGAGTGGGAAATAGAGAATGTGTATTGACTATATGGGTCTCAACAAAGCATGTCCAAAGGATCCATTTCCTTTGCCATGCATAGACCAAGTAGTCGACTCAACCTCAAGGTGCAAAACCCTTTGCTTCCTTGACACGTACTCCGGGTACCATCAAATCATGATGAAAGAGTCCAACCAGCTCATGACATCTTTCATCACCCTATTTGGATCATTTTGCTACGTTACAATGCTGTTCGGTCTGAAGAATGCTGGGGCTATGTACCAGCGTTGTATGCTCAAATGTTTCGGGGGCCTCATCGGGTGAACCATTGAGGCCTACGTGGACAACATCATGGTCAAGTCCAAATAGGCTAACCAGGTCATAGCCAACCTTAAGTAGACTTTTGCAAAACTCCAAGCAAATGGCATTAAGCTCAAACACAAGAAGTGTGTTTTTGGGTCTCGAGGGGTATGCTGCTAGGTTTCATCATCTCTGAGCATGGCATCCAAGCCAACCTAGAGAAGCTCTCAGCCATCACAAGGATGGGCCTGATTCAGAACATAAAGGGGGTACAGCGAGTTGCAGGGTGCCTTGCCATGCTCAGCCATTTCATCTTGTGCCTCGGTGAATGAGGTTGCCCCTTCTATCGGCTTATGAAGAAGGTCGATTGTTTTGAATGGACGCTCGAGGCCTAGGAGGCACTTGATGCGGTGAAGCAGCTGCTGATGAAGGCCTCGATCCTGCTCCCTTCGACCGATGGTGAACCGCTTCTGCTCTACATTGCACCCACCACGCAAGTGGTCAGCGCCGCCCTGGTGGTGGAGCGAGAAGAAGAGGGGCATGCCCTCAAGGTGCACCATCCCATGTACTTCATTAGCGAGGTCTTATCTGATTCCAAGACCCGCTACCCCCAAATCCAGAAGCTCCTATACGCCGTCCTTATCGCTAAGAGGAAGTTGCGTCACTACTTTGAGTCACATACAGTGATAGTCATGACATTCTTCCCCCTCGGTGAGGTTGTCCAAAACTAGGATGCCACGAGAAGAATCATAAAGTGGGCACTCGAGCTGATGGGTCAAGGCATTTCATTTGCCCCCTGGATGGCTATCAAGTCCCAAGTGCTGGCTGATTTTGTTGTAGAGTGGACTGAGGTCCAAATGCCACCGGCAGTCGTCGAGTAGGAGAACTGGACGATGTACTTCGATTGATCACTGATGAAGAAAGGCGCTGGCATGGGGCTGGTCTTCATTTTGCCCCTTGGGGTACACATGAGGTGCATGGTTCGCATCCATTTCCCCTCCTCCAATAATGTGGCTAAGTATGAGGCACTCATCAACGACCTACGCATCGCCATCGAGTTGGGTATCTGATGCCTCGACGTCCGGGGTGACTCCCAGCTGGTCATCGACCAAGTCATGAAGGAGTCAAGCTGCCACAAGGCCAAGATGGTTGCATATTGCTGAGGAGTCCGCCAGCTAGAGGACAAGTTTGACGGTCTCGAGCTCAATCACATCCCAAGGCGTCTCAATGAGGCCCCCAATGCACTAGCGAAAGTGGCGTCCGACCGAGAGCTGGTGCCAATAGGCGTCTTCGCCAATGATTAGCACAAGCCCTCGTTCTGCTACGAGGAGCCAAAACAAGCCAGTGATGGGCCACCAGCCCTAGGCTCAGGGGCTAACTAGCCGTCGACTCCATCCAACCCTGAGGTCATAGAGCTTGACAAGGATCTAGCGATAGAACCTGACCCTCTGGCCGACTGGAGGACGCCTTACCTCGACTACCTCCTCCGCAAGACGCTGCCGATGGACAAGATGGAGGCTCGGTGGCTCACGCATCACGTGAAGTCCTTTGCCATTATTGATGGCGAATTCTATAGGTGGAGCCACACCGAGATCCTATAGCGCTGCATCCCCATCGAGCAAGGGAAGCAATTGCTGAGTGATATCCATGGTGGGGTCTATGGTCACCATGCTGCGTCTAGAACCCTAGTCAGAAATGCATTCTGACAAGGCTTCTACTGTTCGACCATGGTAGCCAACGCTGAACATATTGTGTGCACCTACGAAGGGTGTCAGTACTATGCCCCGGCAGACCCATCTGCCAGCCTAAGCACTCCAGATGATCCCCATCACGTGGCTATTCATGGTTTGGGGGCTCGATCTGGTCAGACCTCTCAAGAGAGCGCCTAGGGGCTATACGCACTTGCTTGTCACCGTAGACAAGTTTACAAAGTGGGTAGAGGCTCGACCGATCTCCGTGATCAAATCCGAGAAAGCCATGCTGTTCTTCCTTGACATTGTCCATCGCTTTGGGGCCCTAACCTCCATTATCATGGACAACGACATGCAGTTCATTGGAAAGAAGTTCATCCAATTCTATGATGAATATCACATCTATGTCGATTGGGTCGCCGTGGCACACCCCCGCACTAACGGGCACGTCGAGTGCGTGAACGGCATGGTCCTACAAAGCCTCAAACCTAGGATCTTCAACCAGTTGAATAGGTTTGGTAGACGATGGGTCGTGGAACTTCCCACGACGCTCTAGAGCCTGAGGACAACCCCTAGCCGGGCTACCAGCTACACACCATTCTTCATAGTCTATGGTTCCAAGGATATCCTATCGACCAACCATGACTATGGAGCACCGAGGGTTAGGGCGTATGATGAATAGGGAGCCGAGGCATCCCTCGAGGATGCCATGGACCAGCTAGATGAAGCACACGATGTCGCCCTCCTTTGCTCGGCCAAATACCAGCAAGTGTTGCACCAATACCACAGTCGTCGAGTGCGGGGTTAGGCCTTCATCGTCGGGGGCCTGGTGCTCCGCCTCGTCTAGAGCAACAAGAACCACCACAAGCTCTCTCCACCGTGGGAAGGACCACATGTCATCACGGAGGTGCTCTAACCAGGCGCCTACAAGCTTAAGACCATTGATGGCGAAGTCTTCGTCAATGCCTAGAACATCGAGCAGCTATGTTGCTTTTACCCTTAATATATGCACACTTTCTTTTATTAGTTCCGCTATCAACTCCCCAACCTTTAGTGACACCCAACCCCAGCAACGGCAAGGGGTCGGGCCTCACTTGGGGGCTAATAAGAGCATATTTATCTGGTAGACAGTCTCTATGTCCAACCCTTTCTCATGATTAAGACCCACAGGCGAAGTTTGCAGAAACAAATGCTGAGTAAAACCGGTTGGACTGCGAAAAACCTACGCTTCGGTGCCTATGGCGTCTTTGCTCACTAGTGTGATTAGAGTTTTTTTCACACCCTAGACTTTTTGTCCTTAACCACGGAAAGAGTCAAAACACGTTTAAGAGTCTATCCGCCTAGCAAACATTCTCTATGCCCAACTCTCTCTCATGTTGAGAGCTAGAAGCTAGGGTTGAAGAACCGAACGCTGTGTTAAATTGGTCGGACTGCAAGAAACCTATGCCTTGGTGGCTATGGTATTTTTACTCACCAGCGTGATCAAAGTTTGTTCACCTGCACCCCAGGCTTTATGGCCTTAACAACGGAAGGGGTCGAAATGCACTAACATTTTTATACGAAAAGGGGAGAAGAGCTAAAAAATTGGTAGGCCATAACGAAATTTAAGAGCTTGTCCACTTATTACAAGTTCACCGCATGGCTCATCTGCCTAACTAAATTCTTGGGGGGATGATCTCATCCTCTATCTCCACAGGAAAGACCTATGTCAGCAGGTCAGACAAGCCGATCAGATGGCTTGGCCGCTGCCGAGAGATGGATAAGGAGCAGTAGAATGCTCCATGTGGGTTATTCCGACTCCATCACGAACGACGGACCCAGATTCCACTCGGACATATCTGGTAAGAGCTCCCTGAACCCATCACTCATGCCATCTAGGTAAATCCTATGCTAATGGGTCACCTAAGTCAATCAGATAGCTCAAAACCACTGCTGAGAGATGGGTCACCCTTAATTTACATATGTTTTCTCTTATTAATTTTGCTATCGAGCCCCCAACCCCAGCAACGGTAGGGGTCAGGCTCACTCGAAGCCTAGCAAGAGTGTCTATTCAGTAGACACTCTCTATGCCCAACCCCTTTTCTCACACTAAAACCTAGAGGCAAGGTGTGCGAAAACAAACTCTGAGTAAATCTGGTCGGACCGCAAGAAACCTATGCCTCAATGGCTATGACATTTTTGCTCACCAGCATGATCAGAGTTTTTATCCCCGCACCCTAAGCTTTAGCCTCTGCCATCCCAGTAAGGGTTCGAAGGGGCCCACCTATGGAATCTCCATCGAGGAGAGGCTAGCAGGTCACCCAAGTCGATTGGATGGCTTGGGCCGTTGCTGAGTGATGGGTAAGGAGCAGTGGGATGCCCCATGTAGGTTACTCCAACTCTGTCACAAACGATGGATCTGGACCCCACATAGACATATCCGGTAAGAGCTCCCTGAACCCGTCACTCGAGCCATCAATGTAACTTTGCCAACCCCCACTTTTATTTTCTAGTGCATGATCATTCATTCATCCATTCTCATGCATGCATTCATACATTCATCCATACATTCATCCCATACATCCAAGCATCGCATATGCAATTGCTGTATCACAACGCTTCGTGTCGCATCACGAAGCGGTAGTCCTCTCATTTGATATGAGCGGCAACCGACTGAGGTTCAAAGGCTGGCTCGTGAAGGGCTCGAGTTTGCCTCGCATCAAATAGAGCCAGGGGAGAAAAACAAAGATGAGCCCCAGCGGCCCTTTCTTGACCCTGCTCAAAAGCTGATAGGGACATCTCGACCTTCTCGTTCGATCCTAACCTTGAGCCAAGCCCACAGAATCTCTATCGAGGAGAGGCCAGCGGACCACCTGAGTTGGTCTCTAGAATGTTTTGGGCATCTGCTAGGAGGTGGGTTAAGGAGCAGTGGAATGCCACATGAGGGCTATGCTGACCCCCTTAGCGAATGATGGACCCAGATTCCACTCAGGCATGCCTGTTAGCAAACTCACTGAGTGCAACACATAAGCCATTGAGGCAAGTGTCGTTAGCTCCACCCCTCTGGTTGTGGAAATCGCAGATAGGGTGACGCATGAAATTCAGCTGACCCCTACCGACCCCAACGGGGCTTGGGGGCTTGAGCTACCTAACCCTAACTTGGGAATCCAACTGACTAGGGTTCGAAGGCCAGCCCACGAATAGAGCTAGGGGAGAAAACATAGATGAGCCCCAGCGGCCTTCGCCCGACCCACTTAGAAGCAAATAAGGTCATCTCAACCTTCTTATTCGATCCTAACCTCGAGCTAATCCCATAGAATCTCTATCGAGGGGAGGCCAGCGGGCCACCTGAGTCACTCTTTGGAGCAACATGGGCATCTGTTGGGAGGCGAGTTAAGGAGCAATGGAATGCCACATGAGGGCTATGCCAACCCCGTCACAAATGATAGACCTGGATTTCACTCGAACATGCCCATTAGCGAGCTCACCGAGCATGTCACTCGAGCCATCGAGACAAGTGACATCAGATCAGCCCCTCCGATTGCGGAAACCATAGACGGGGTAATGATCACAAAGACGAGCCAACCCTCGACCAGACCCCACTATGCGTGGGGGCTCGAGGAAAGTTGAACTCACAAGGAGACCGAATGTGCAGTCGTAGAACGCTGGCTCAGATCCTAGGGAGGGGGTACGTGCAAAAACTAAGACTAGTTTCGCTATCCTCTCCTCGATCTTCAGTGACACCCGACCCCTGCAATGACAAGGGGTCGAGTCTCACTCGGGGGCTGATAAGGGTATATATACACCCTTTCTGAAATAGTCATCGTGCTCGACCCCTTCCTCACATTAAAAAACCTAGTGGCAAGGTTCGTGGAAACAAACGACTGAGTAAGGCTAGTGGGACTATGAGAAACCTACGCTCCAGCGGCTATAGCACTCTTGCTTACCAACGTGATTAGAGTTTCTCTCCTACACCTTGAACTCTACGGTCTTAACAAACAGAAGGGTTAGAACGCATTGTCGATGCGAAAACATGGTAGTGGAGATCTACCTAGCTTCAACACAGGACCAGTCGATCCTATGAATTCTGAAGGGCGTGCCAGTCAATTTGACCTACAATTAACAAGGAGAGAAAGTTTGTTAGTAATTTAGGGTGGAACATGTCGGTTTTGCCCAGATAGTTCCAAGTGTGCGGCTTTGAGAGCGGCCAGATGGGAAAATCGATTAAAATAGCAAATACGAGAAGAAATCGACTATTAAGGATTGTAAAGCTCACGGGTCATGATTGATTTTATAGTAACGAATACAATACACCTAGTTTTAATGATCCTTTCCCTTGAGCTATTAACATGTATGCGTCAAAGATACATCACTGGCTAAATTAGATTTTGATCAATACGTGGTGTAGAGTCAATGAATCCGGTGAAAAGGGATATGCCACGCAAACAAACCACTGTTTGATATAGACAGATCTATGAACCATCTAGATCTAATTTGTTATCGTCAACAGTGAGGTTCGATCAGATCGACACAGCTACGATGATGATGATAGTCTAGAACTAGAAAGTCCATAGAACCGACCATACTTCAATAAGTTCATGAAAATGTGCTATATCTGTGAAAGCACAGGTGAATCGGCTAAAACAGCCGATTCAGGTAGAAAAGGAATTACAGCATGTGAACAATCAACTATTCAATATGGATAGATCTATAAACTCATTAGATCTAACCTGTTATCCTTAACCATGGGGTTCGATCGGATCGATGGCAGTCATGATAAAGACAACAAATCAAACCTTTAAAATAAATAGATCTATTCACATTTAACAGAATCATGAAGACATACTATAAGCGTTAAAGTACGAGCGATCGGCTATTTAGCCGATGCAGGCATAGCAAACAGCCAAGGTGACACCTAGTCGAAAGCAATTCTACCAGTTAGCATACTCTGATTTAAAGTGCTAATAGTGGGGATCAACCAGATCGTTACAGCCATAATAGCAAGCTATAGACCAAATTCAACTAGCTAGTAAACCTTCTCAAGATTAGACAAGCCTTAGCCGCATACTATGCATGATCAAGATCGAAGTAGAATGGCTGATGAAACCTAATCCGTCGTTTAAAGTAAGAACCATCGCAATGTGACAAAATAAACGATGGACTAAAAGGATGTGAGGCTGATCTCGATCAGGTAGGTTGATATTACTGAAACTAACGACAACAAGAACATCAGTAAGATCGATAACTTAATGAATCTACCCGAAGGATGCCACCCTTAGGTAGAGCCGATAACTTGACCTTAATCTAATTTGAGCAGTGGAGGTCGAACTTAACCGATGCAGCCATACTTGAACTAGATAAGGATCGATAACTAACTTATACTAGAGCTCGTAAGAGTTTGGACGGACCGATGCAGCCTTACAACATAAGAGTATAAGCCATGATGGTACTTACAGACAAGCCGGAGGTCGACCGGATCGATGCAACCCTGCTTGTTGAAGAACTTGACAAGATCTATAGTACTCCTACTCCTAAGGGTTGGCGTGAAGCTCATTGACATTATCTGCTGATGTCATCCGAAGAGAGCCGATCCTAGTTCCGCATCTGAATCAGTTGATATCGATCCTTATGCAATCGATTCCTTGATGACACAATCTTGGAAGTTTTGAGTTCCCGCGTTCTTCTTCCCAAATTTTGGTGTAAACACATGCCCCCAAATTTTGGGATAAAAATGATTTTATTCCAAAATTTATATTTACCTGTTCATCGTGTCACAACCGTTTATTCCAAAATATACGCGGTCTGAATTTTATATAAAACCCCAACAGTATCATTTCTGATCCATTCGGCCCATTCGCTTTCCCCTTCTTCTTCGAGCGAGCCTCAACAACCAAAGCCGCCACCACTAGAGCTCCAACCCTAGCAGTTTTTCCTCTGCTCAAGCTGTTCATTAAGTCATTCCTTTGCAACCTTTTTTTGGATTTAGATCTATTCTAACTAAAATGGCGACCAGTGACTACATCCCAGAGGTACGTCTCTAGATTTCCGCCCTTCAACTATCAGTCATTGCTCTGTATTTCTTCTCCTCCTTAAGTTTATCACATCTGGCTTTCCAGGGAATGGAAAATGAAATTTTGATCCCTTCATCTGTTGTTCCAAATGCTTATTACCTTGGACCCATGGGAGATGCCAATCCTTCAGATTTTATCAACCAAGAAACCAATCAAATTCCTTTTAGGCAGTCCTTGGTAGATCTATCTTCTTGGAACACCAAAAATCCCTTTAGGAATTGGCCCAAAATGCCTAAGGAAAAGATTTATTTGTGTTGCAAATCTATGTTGATGATATCATATTTGGATCAACCAATCAAGATTTTTGTGAAGAATTTGGAAAGATGATGGCTAATGAGTTTGAGATGTCCATGATTGGAGAGTTAAGTTACTTCCTTGGTCTTCAAATCAAGCAATTGAAGAATGGTACATTTGTGAGTCAAGGCAAGTATATCAAGGACATGATCAAGAAGTTTGGCATGAGTGATAGCAAGGCCATTAGTACACCAATGGGAACAAATGGCAACTTGGATAGTGATGCAAGTGGCAATATGGTGGATCAAAAATTATATCGGTCTATGATTGGAAGCCTACTCTATGTGACTGCATCAAGGTTGGATGTCATGTTTAGCGTATGCATGTTTGCAAGATTTCAAGCCTCACCAAGAGAAAGTCATTTGAAGGCTACAAAGAGAATATTGAGATACTTGAAGCATACATAAAATATTGGTTTGTGGTATCCCAAAGGCGCAAAGTTTGAGCTAGTTGGTTACTCCAACTCGGATTATGCGGGATGCAAGGTTGAAAGGAAGAGCACCTCGGGCACATGTCAATTGTTGGGAAGATCACTTGTTTCATGGTCATCAAAAAAGCAAAATAGTGTTGCATTATCAACCGCCAAAGCCGAATACATATCCGTCGGTAGTTGTTGTGCACAAATACTTTGGATGAAGGCCACTTTGAGTGATTTTGGAATCAAGTTCAAGAAAGTGCCATTGCTATGTGACAATGAGAGTGCAATCAAGTTGACTAATAATCCGGTTCAACATGCAAGAACAAAGCACATTGATGTCCGCCACCATTTCATAAGAGATCACCAACAAAAAGGGGATATTTGCATTGAGAGTGTAGGCACTGAAGATCAACTTGTCAATAGATTCACCAAGCCATTGGATGAGAAAAGGTTTTGCAAGCTAAGGAATGAGTTGAACATATTAGATTTCTCAAATATGTGTTGATGCACCCCCCTAGTTATATGACATGCCTCTCCTTCGAGCAATCCAAGGTAAAAGTTGATTGGCATGGCATACATCCTTGCTAAGGACATGATTAGTGCATCTAGACATCTTTCATATTTAATAGGCTCATTCATAAAAATCAAATGAATTTGATGATTGTATGGTATCACTATTGCTTCTATGCTTGACTTGATCTAGTGGTAGCATATGACATGTTTGTGGGCTTGTAAACCTAGTGTTTAATCTAGAAAATGAGCTCTAAGTGTTTAACTCAACATGGTACAAGATAACCCTTATTTGGAGGTGTGAAGAAGCTTGTCCTTGGATCAAACCGAGTTAAATGTCTTTGGCATATGATCTAGATTGGACCAAATTTGAGAACATGATCCTCACCCCATTGAGTGACATTAATAATCTCAACCTATCTACATTTTGAACCTTTGTGGTCATTGATGACAAAGGGGGAGAAAAACAAAGATATTAGTAATATTAGTACGATGGGCCGATGGGGAGAAAAACAAAGATATTAGTGTACTAAGATAGTTAAAAGACAACAAAGGGGAAGTATTTGACATAGGGAGAGAGATATGACAAAGGAAAGGGATCAATTAAAATTTTGAGCACACAAGTAGGGGGAGCAAGCTCATAAACTTGTATGATGCATTTGAATGTGCATTTCATATGTTTGCTTGCATGGCACAAGTTTTAAATTTCAATATCCATGCTTGTGTGGTGTATACTAGTTGTAGGTTTGAATGATGAAATGAAAATCTAGCATGCATAAGTTTATCTAGTGATTTCATTTCCAAGTGTTTTCAAGTGGTATCGAACTAACCATGGTGCTAAGGATGGTATAATGGTGCACTCCGATTAGTATCATGCATCAAAGGTCCATCTTTCATACCTTAGCATCATTTGGTAGACATTGTCTCCTATATTTTCCTATCTAAGCATATGTGCATGCTACAATCCAAACTCTTAGCACATATGTAGGGGGAGCAATTGCTACCATTTGGGGTTCATGAAACTTGTCCATATCCTTTTACACATGGTAAATATGCTTGGGCAAGCAACATGGATTCAATTGAATTTTAATTCATATCTTTGTGAAAGGGTTGTCATCAATTACCAAAAAGGGGAAGATTGGAAGCTCTAGTTTGGTTTTGGTGAATTGATGAAACCCTAAGTGCTAACCTAGTTTATCAAGTGATCATGAGATAGGTAGCACATTCCAAGTTGTGAAGCAAATGAGGATTATGACATGATGATGGTGATGCCATGGTGATGATCAAGTGCTTGGACTTGAAAAGAAGAAAGAGAAAAACAAAAGGCTCAAGGCAAAGGTATAAATGGTAGGAGCCATTTTGTTTTTGGTGATCGAGACACTTAGTGAGTGTGATCACATTTAGGATCGATAGCCATACTATTAAGAGGGGTGAAACTCATATCAAAATGTGGTTATCAAAGTGCCACTAGATGCTCTAACTCATTGCATATGCATTTAGGATCTAGTGGAGTGCTAACACCCTTGAAAATGTTTGTGAAAATATGCTGACACATGTGTACAAGGTGATACACTTGGTTGTTGGCGCATTTGAGCAAGGGTGAAGAAGATAGAGTTGAAAAGGAGTTAGTCACGCTGGTTACACAGTGACTGGACACTAGAGTCATGCGTCCGGTCAGTGGAAGCAACGAAGACGCTAGCGTCGGTCTTCGATCGGATGCTGGGTCACTAAGTGACCGAACGCTGATGGGGTGTGTCTAGTCCTACTGACGTGGCAGCACACAGTGAAGAGGGTGACTGACCAGACGCTGAGTGAGTCCAGTCAAGGGTGACCGGATGCGTCCGATCATGATTTCTCGCTTCTAGATGCTTACTGGAGACGACCGGACGCTGAGGTCCAGCGTCCGATCACTTCGCAGCAGCGTGTCCGGTCATCACTTGACCGTTGGGATCGGGCGCTCAGTATTTGAATAGAGGGGACACGTGCCTTGTGTGATCCTCATCTTGCATTGGTTGTATGGCACCCTATTGAGGGTTTGGCGTGTGATGCCAATTAGCGCGTGAACCTCCAAGTGAGTGAATCACCACAATAAGGACTAGCTTGCCGGCAAGCAACTGAACCTCGGTAAAAAAATCATTGTGTTATCATTTGATTTTGAGGTGATTGGTCTTCATTGTTATTCATTCTTGTGATTGATTGGCTCCTTTCTTGACACGGTGGTATAATCTTCTTGCTCACTCTCTTTACATTACCGCAAACTAGTTGTCAAGCTCTTTAGTGTAGCTAGTTGTGAGAGCTTGTTAGTTTGGTTAGTGTGGCTCTTTAGTTAGTTTTTGAGAGCACACTTAGTGTAGTGTCATAGCTATTGTGTGGATAGAAACTATATAAACTAGAATTGTGGTAGGTGGCTTGCAATTTTAGTAGGCTAGTGCAACACTTGCTTCGCCTCATAATTGTCTAACCGGTTTGTTAAGTGCTATTGTAGAAATTTTTAATAGGCTATTCACCCCCCCCCCTCTAGCCATTAGGACCTTTCAACTGGTTCCATAGAGTGTTAGACAAAAGGGGTGGAGATTGGGAAGCTTATAATTTAAGCCAATGCCTGACCCTTTCACTGTCTGGAATGGAGAGAAATGATTCACTCCTAATTACCGCTTCTTACTTTTGGTCAAACACCTTAAATGCTTTCGTCTTTAGTCAAGGCCCAATGACTATTACCTTGGCCGATGTTTATATGTTGACTGGCCTTAAAACAATAGGACCAATGCAGCCATATGAACTCTTAGGTGTGGGTCAAGGAAACTGGCCAAAATATCGGACTGCACAGGATGGGCAAGCTACATCCAGAACCACATCGAGGCTCTCCCACTCCATGCTCTCAGCAGCGGCGTCAAGGGTGAAAAGAGTCGACGCTGGATCCTCCAAAGTTGTCCACTAGAGCAGGTGCTCGCCCCATGCAGGTGAGCCGCTACCCACCAATGTTAGGGCTAGGAATGACTCTCCGCTGGCTCCAAGCGCCATTGATCCCTCTCACCGTGACGTCCCCACCGGGGCACCCCCTCCGGCGATAGAAGGGGTCAACGGTGTGGACGTCGACCCCTCTCCCAGCACCAAAACTCCTAGGGACCCCTCGGCTGCATCCCCCACCATCCGACCCATCCCAAGCACCATCACTTGGGCCACCGATGGCATGGGTCGCTCTAGTGCCTTAGGTGCCGCTTGTGGCAGAACCACCTGAAATAGCACACTTACGGAGGCGCTCATCTTTCACCAGACACTAAGCACCCCGAAAGCAAGCTACAGCGGGCGGTATCCATCGGGCACACCCCATGGGAGAACCCGAAAGATCCACATTTTTCCCAAGGATCCAATAATGAGAACGAGTTACAATACTTGTCCAGTTCATACATCAGAGTTTTCTTAAAAAGTACATTATTACAATACCAAATATCAGAGTGCGGAATGATAAACAGCGAAATTTAAAAATATACATCTAGCGATAGGGATGAGGATCCGTCTGAGCCCACCAGAAGAATCCTCCACACAAGGTACTTCTCAAGCATCACCTGCAATAGGGGTAAATAAACCCTGAGTACACAATGTACTCGCAAGACTTATCCGACTAGTGGAAATAATTTCCCGACTCTAAGGAATATGATAAGCTTTATGGTTGGCTGGTTTCTTTTGGCAGAAAGCAATACTAATAGTGAGTCCTTATTCATGTATTATTATAGCCATATTAAGTTATCATCTAGCCAGTCTATATCAGCACCTATTCTACTTTCAAGCAAAGGCGAAGCAATAAGTTCTAGTTCTTCTCCTTTCAACTTCCAGTTCTTACTACGGTGCTAAACCGCAGATAAGCCGTACTGGATTGCCTGGTGATTAGTGAATCAACTGCCTAGCTGGGTGCCCCGAAAACACACGCCCCGCTTGTACCCCAGGCACAAGCAGGACTAACCCATCACTCTCCTATCTCGGGTGTCCAGGTCCCTGTCCAAACTTGGACTCCAAGCCCCCACTCCTGAGTCCCGGACTCAGTGGGGTGTAAGGACCTCCACCACCTCTGCCTCCAATTAGTCGGTCCGGAAAGAGTCAGATCCGCGACAAGAGAGCAACAAGTCTTCCCTACGCCCATATCCAAGTATGCGCTCAGGACAATAAATCTATGACTTGCCTAGAGTCATATGCAATGGCTGGTCTTTTATCGACACAGACAGGGAAAAGTGTAATCGAGCTATGCCCTGTTGGCCGTAGGACACAACCCTTTACACCCACCAATACCCAAACCATATCCCTACCCGGCCACCATTTACCTTTTCACCATTTTATCATAAGTGATCATATTTTATCACCTATTTGCGAGTAATGATAGGTTACCCACGCTACCGATATCCTAAGCATAGCAGCTAATGGGAACGGGGATCCCGATCTTCCATCAGGTAGAGGTAACTATCGTTATGGCAGAGAATGACACACCGATCCGGCTTCAGATCGAAAGATCGAACCCTACAATCTTAGCACCACAGCTCCTCTGGTTATCAACAAAGTCATGGACCAGGTTGACCTCGCCAAGAAGGCTAATCCCTGCCTACACAACGAAGAACATAAGCAAGAACAAGAAAGAACACAACCAAATTACATATGAATGATTAGTCTCACAAAGTTGGGGTCTCACAAACCGATGAACGATGAAACTGTTCTTGATAGAATAATCTAAGCAAAGCCCAAACCCTAATGGAGGGGCGACAGCTGTTTATGAAGAATCTAGGGTCATGCAAGACCCGTGGATGCGCCCCTAATGGGCCCAAACATGATACATGATCCAACGGACCAAAAGACAGTGTCGTAGCACCCTGGCAGATTCTGGATGCTGACTTGTTTCGATGATTCCCATTGATTCCGAAGAGCTTTTGATGTGAGACCATATGTATTGGCTTCCTTATCAAATTATATTTCCATCCATATGTGGATCATCGAAAATAGAGTCCGGATGCGCCCTGGGTGACCAGTTTAAGGTAGACTGGTCCTGAAGGCCGAGGCAGACTCGAAATCATGTTGGACCGGGCCTCCGGTTCCTGTTGGACGTCCTTGCTGGTCATCTTCGCCGCCACCATGTCCTCTAAGTCCTTCACGACACTCTCCAATGTTCCAAAGCAAGATAACATCATTAGGTAGTAGTCTATTCTCAAAAGTATAAAAAGAATCGCTTAAGAACGAGCTGACCTCTAAATTGAGTTGACGCATTCGAGCCCGGGTCATTGGACCTTGCATGACGGTTGGAGGATCAGCGGGTACATCCGAAGGAGTGATGTCCTCATTAGCAGCTACTCGACCTGTACTAGTAGGACTCATGGGTAGATATATTTATGCATGTAGTTTTAATAAAATGCCTATAACTTAAATGCACATTACATATATATATTCAGTGACCATTAAAATAGGGGTTATGCACCGGGGCTTGCCTTGGGCAAGCGACAGGTCAGTTGGATCAGCACCAATAGGCTCCTGGGCTCCCTCCTGCACTAGGATCTCCTCCTCGTACTCCTCAATCACCTCATCGTACTTCGGCTCGTTGACGTGCACAAATTCTACCAGCTCGTGATCTACATGCATGAGATGACGATGCAATGCTTAGGAATATAACAACAACAACTCTTAAAATAAAAGTACATCAATTTAACTACTAAGCTAGTGCTATCGACCATGGTACTAAGCTACCTATTGTTACCGATAACAAGTTTGAAATATGACATTCATTATTACTATAGCAACTACATGTATTCTTACTCCTAATACCGATTTACGCTACGTACGATACAACAAGGGTAATAGCTACCTTATTTAACAACCCATCTTAAAGCCACAAAATATACAGCAAGTACATAATAATATAGTGAGCCTACAGCAAAATTTTTATAGCTATAGCTATCACCAATTTCCTACAAAAATTAATCTACATAATACTAAGCTCTCTTAGTTTGGATTTATGAGCCCATTACCATCACAGCTAATTGCAATCTAACTGTACTATCAAGTAGATGGTATTTTTGCGAACCTAACAAAATTAGTCTCACTATTTTCGGACCTCTACATAATTTACTACAATTTATCAAAGTTCAACTCATAACTAAAACAAATAAGCATTTCTATTTTACTGGAAATTAAAGAAACCGAATTCTAACTCGCGGCCCAGCTCGCGTGGCTCGGCCCATAACGGCATGGCGTGCGCCAGCAAAGCGTGACCCACACGGGGGCGCGGCCCAGCCGGCCAACGGCCCACGATGAGAAAGACCCGCGCGCGATGGCAAACATGCAAAAACACCCCCGAACTACTCTATATTTACAGTGAGCTCTAAGACACTATTCCTCTAGTCTACGGTTTTACAGCTACGCCCTCCCTTTCTTCTTCTTCACCGCGGCAATGTCCCCTGGCACCCGTGCGCGCACTGGCACAATGGCGCGGGCATCGGGCGACCGTGCCGGCATCACCCGACCCACCATGTCCTATCTAAGGGACCGATGGTTACCTCGATGATAACGCACAGCGATGAGAGGCGATATGGCGAACAGGGGCATTGTCCCAAGTTCCCTCCCTGGCGGTGGTTCTTTCCCTGCGATGGCGGGTGCGTTCCCATGAGCCACAGTGAAAACAGAGTAAACAAATTAGCTAGCGAGCTCAAGGAACTACCCATGGAGAACGTTGAGATGTTGGTTTGGCCAGAGAAGGCCCGAGCCGAGCCGGCCACATGCGCACCGACAATGCGGTGGTGCACGGTGGTGTCACATCCATGTCGGGGAAGGTGGGGCTACTGTAAAGCTATGACTGAGGTGCACGGGGCGCTCAGGAGGGTAAGACTAGGCTGGTGATGCAATGAATCACCACTGGGTGCTATGAGTAGGCGGCTTGCCCATGGTGTGCACCCGTCCGGTCTTAAGGACCCGGTAGAGCGGCGATTAGGAATTGAGGCACCGTGCAGCGGTACCTGTAGTGCGGTGAGGTAGGTTGGGTGACCGGCTACCTAGCGGAGCTGAGGGTGCGACAAATTGGAGTATAGTGCTGCGGTCACAGTGAATTGAAGGAAGGGGTCCCGCCGGCCATGGCGATAGCGAAGACAGGGGAGCTTTGGCACGGCTTGGTTCAGCCCAGCTGTGGACATCAACGCAAAATACAAGCATGCACAACTATGGGGAACAGCGGGACATGCTCTAGGAGGCTGTCCACACGGCCAAACCTACACGTCGACGAAACTCAGTACAGTGCCACAGCAGACAGCGCCGGACAAGAGAAAGATAGCACAACACGACGTCGAGGTGATGGGGGTGCAGGCGGTCGTCTCATGCACAAGCAGCCATGGTGAGTCAACGAGAGCAGTGCCAGGTGTGGTGATTGGTGGCGTGTAGCGTGGGACCGGGTGCGCCTCTGGCCAGAGTAGGGCAGGGAAGGACACGGTCGGCGACCCGGACGCAGCGCGTCAGCCACAGCGATGCGACCCACGCGCTAGAGAGTGGCAGCAGGCAGCAGCGCTAGTACCCTGCGCACAATGTGCCTTCATGGCAGTTGTGAGGACACGGCCGGTGCTTTGGCGCACACTCTAGGCAAGCCAACAGCAGCGCCAAGGCGAGCAGCGGCAGTGGTCGTGGCCAGCACGCAGTGGCAGGCGGCCTTGGCTCGCAGCGCAAGGGCCATGCGCGTGCATACACGCACAGGCGTGGCAGTGGGGCGCAGCCAGCGTGGCAGCGCATGCTGGCAAGCCAGCAATGGTGCCAGGCCAGTAGGGGGGGTGACCCCACATGTCAGCAAAATAGAAATAGAGCACGGCGTGGACTCGACGTGGATCGGCCACAGCTCATCGTCGGTGAGTCCTCTGGTGAAACCAAGCGCACCGACGCATTCTACAGAACAAATCGTGTCTAGTGACCTAGGTGGTGGCAGCATAGGTGTGGTGGAGGATGCTCGTTGCTGGCCATGGCAGCATGGTGGCGTTGCTCTACAGTGCACTGGCCATCACCGGCCACGGCGAAGCTAGGCGAGGAGCGCACCAGCATCATGGTGACCAAGCGGATGTATTTAGGTGACATAGGTGGCTTGAGGTGCTCCGACGAAACATGGCCATGATGGCGGCCATGGCAGAGCTCTGGTGGAGACGCACCCATGGTGGTGCAACGTGAAAAGCAGCTTACCAAAGGCATGACTGTGGGCGCTGCAAGGTGGGAAGGGTAGAGCAGAGTGAGGCGGAGCTTCGAGTGTAGCTGATTCAAGAATGGGGCAGCGGTGAGCGCGCGCGGGCTCGGTGGAGCAGCGGCGATGGCGATGGCGAGCATGGTGAGCAAAGGAGAGCGAGGAGGCAAGTGAGAGTGAATGGCCGGCTCTGTGGTGAGTTAAGCGCGTCGCTGGAGTCGTGCTGGCCGTCGATGCCTGACGAGCGGCCCTACGTCGGTGTACGGCCGCCAGATGGTGCGCGTGGCCTCCATTTCCACCACGTGGTGGCTAGCGTCTATGGCTGGTCAGCCACCGAAGGTCGAGCCGATCCCGTCATCAGCGCCCCGAAACCGAGCCTGACAGCGGGATTTTGTGAAGCTCGATCTTCTAATCCGTGAAGCATTAGCGCACACAATCTAAACCAAAGTCATAGACCTACATACCACCTACAATTCTTCTTAAACGATCAAGACCTAATTCTCAATGGTTAAGGAGTAATATCATCTCAAAGATGGCTGCATCGACACTGTTAGTTAAATTGACTTAGCAAAATTACCTAAGTGTAGAAAACAATGCAATCATGGTTCTTGTGAGCTAATTTCAAGCATGCTAGGAGCTAAACTAGCCTATGACCCAAAAATAAAAGTTGTTCCTCTCATCAAATACTATAACTTTGCTTTAGTGACCACATCCATGCAAGGTCTCTATGACATAGTTCAAACTAGGTCAAACCTACTACATTCAAATGATGGTATACATTTAAACTATGACCTAGTGACAAAATTAGCCCTAGCCATGAATACCAAAGTTGTTCATCATGACATTCTAAACATGTTTAAGCTATTCCTAAGGTCACACAATCATTTCATACATTGGTTACATATAAAGCTTTCTAGGTCAACATACATAGCATCACTTAAGGACTTGATCATGCAAAGTGACCTTCATAACCATTGTTCCACTAGTCATCCTAAGTGTAGCTAAGATGTTTTAGTGACTCACATCAACCATTTACATGTATTCACTCATGATCATATGCATATATATAAGGAAACATAAAATAACAAGCATGTTTCATATGTTTCAATCACATGTTTCAATTGTAAAAGCTTATATATGAATGCTCGATGCTCATGCTCATGCAATGCAAGTCAAATTATGCAAGCTTAACACCTAGGGTGTTACAGCCCCTCCCCCTTATAAAAATCTCATCCTGAGATTTGCAAGACGTACCATTCTTGGAAAAAGGCGAGATAAACCTCACGTAAGTAATCCTCTCTTTCCCACGTAGCATCTTGTTCACTATGATTATTCCATACCACCTTATAGAACTTAATGATCTTACTCCATATTACTCTTTCCATCTCTTCTAACACTCGGATTGGCTTTTCTTCATAGGTCAAATCCGATTGAAGCTTTATGTTAGTGGGTGTAATAGCTTCCTCAGGTACACGAAGACATCTCTTCAACTGAGAAACATGGAAGACATCGAATATTGCACTCATCTCTAGTGGAAGTTGTAACTTATAAGTGACATTCCCTTTCTGTTCAATAGTCTTGTACAACCCTACATATCTAGGCGCAAGCTTCCTTTTCACTCCAAATCTCTGCACTCCTTTCATGGGTGACACTTTCAAGTATATGTAGTCTCCTACCTCAAAGGTCAATGGTCTTCTTCTTTTATCCGCATAAGTCTTTTGTCTGGATTGAGTGGCTTTCATATGCTGTTGAATAATACGCACTTGTTCTTCAGCTTCAATGACAAAGTCGATACCAAAGTATCTCCTTTCACCAGGCTCAATCCAATTCAACGGGGTTCTACATTTTCTATCATGCAAGGCTTCAAAAGGAGCCATCTTGATGCTTGCTTAATAACTGTTGTTGTAGGAAAACTCGGCTAATGGTAATCATTTCTCCCATGAACCCTTGGAAGATATAACACAAGCTCTCAGCAGATCTTCTAAGATCTGGTTCACTCGCTCAGTCTATCCTAAAGTTTGTGGATGGTATGCCAAACTTCTAATTAGCTTAGTTCCCAAAGCCTGGTGCAAGTGCTCCCAGAAACGGGCTATAAACTGTGGTCCTCGATCTGAGATTATGGTCCTGGGTACTCCATGTAGTCTCATGATCTGAGAAACATACAGCTCAGTGTACTTCCCCATGTGATACCTTATGTTCACAGGTATCAAATGTGCTGACTTGGTGAGACGATCTACAATGACCCATATTGAATCGTGACCTTGCTGTGTCATTGGAAGGCCTGTGATAAAGTCCATACTAATTTCTTCCCATTTCCAACCTGGAATAGGCAATGGCTGAAGTAACCCGGTAGATTTCATATGAACAACTTTTACTCTACTGTAGTTATCACACCTAGCGACATAGGCTACGATCTCCTTCTTCATCTTAGTCTACCAAAAACAGGTTTTCAAATCTTGATACATCTTACTGCCACCCAGATGGATAGACAATTTGGATGAATGAGCTTCATCTAGAATTTGATTTCTAAGCTCACGGTTCTTCGGTACAACAAGTCGGTCCTCAAACCATAGCACACCCCTTTCATCTAATCTGAAATGCTTAGTTTCTTACTCTTGCATCTTTCTCTTAATGTGAAATATACCTACATCTGTCTTCTACAGTTCTATGATTTTACTCTCGAGTGAACAATTGATAGTGATATTATGCAGTACAACATGATATAGCAAATTAAATCCATCTTCCAACAATGCTTCCACAGTGTTGCAATGAGATTTCTGACTAAGTGCATCGGCTACAACATTGGCTTTCCTAGGATGGTAGTGCACTTCCAAATTCTAGTCCTTAATCAGCTCTAGCCATCTTCATTGTCTCATATTCAGCTCAGGTTGGGTAAAGATGTACTTGAGACATTTGTGGTCAGTATATATATGACATACATTGCCCAACAAATAATGTCTCCATATCTTTAATGCATGAACAACTGTTGCAAGTTCTAAATCATGCATAGGGTAGTTGACTTCATGTTTTCTCAACTGCCGAGAAGCATATGCAATAACTCTTCCTTCTTGCATGAGCACACACCCCAAACCTATACCCGATGCATCACAAAATACATCGAAAGGCTTTTCAATGTCGGGTTGTGCTCAAATAGGAGCTATAGTTAATAGGGTCCTGAGGGTGTGAAATGTTGCTTCACATTCTAGGGTCCACTTGAACTTCTCATCTTTCTGAAGTAGCCTAGTCATGGGTTTAGCTATCTTGGAGAAATTTGGAATGAAACGACAATAGTAGCCTGCTAACCCTAGAAAACTCCAAACTTCATGAACCGAAGTTGGGGCCTTCTAATCCATGACATCTTGTACTTTCGATGGGTCTACAGATATTCCATCTCTTGATAAGATATGACCTAAGAAAGGTACTTTACTCAACCAAAATTCACACTTGCTAAACTTTGCATACAACTTATGCTCCCTCAATCTGGATAGAACAATCTTCAGATGCTCTACATGATCTGCCTCGTTCTCCGAATAAATCAATATATCATTGATAAACACGACCGCGAACTTGTCGAGCTCAGGCATGAATACCGAATTCATCAGGTACATAAAGTAGGCAGGAGCATTCATTAGTCTGAAAGATATAACCAAATACTCATATAGGCCATACCTAGTGGAGAAAGTAGTTTTAGGTATATCTTCTGGCCTGATCTTTATCTGATGATAGCCTAATCTCAAGTCAATCTTGGAGAATACCTTTGCTTTTGCCAACTGATCGAACAAGATGTCAATGCGAGGCAACGTGTACTTGTTCTTGATGGTCACAACATTAAGTGGCCTGTAATCCACACACATTCTCAAGGACTTGTCCTTCTTCTTTACAAACAATGCTGGACATCCCCATGGAGATGAACTAGGTTGAATGAGACCCTTGTCCAACAAATCTTGTAGCTGAATTTTAAGTTCTGCTAACTCATTTGGTGGCATCCTATAAGGCCTTCTTGAGATAGGTGCTGTACCGGGCACTAACTCAATCTTAAATTCCACATCCCTATCAGGTGGTAAACCTAGTAACTCATCTAGGAATACCTCAGGAAACTCACAAACCACTGGGATATCACAAAGGGTAGTGGTTTGGATAGCACAAGCTAAGTGTTGGAGTTCAAAATTTTGGGAGAGTGGTACTGGAAAAGCATTTCCTCCCTTGGGTTCTCTCAACATAATAGTCCGAGTGCTAGTGTCAATGAGAACACAATGATCTTTCATCCAATTCATGCCTAAGATTACACTTATGGATAACCCGGGCAATACTATCAAATCTATTGTATACTCCCTCTCTAGTATAGAGATGAGCATGTTTCTGACTATCTTATTTGTAGAAATAGTAGCCCCGGCTGAACTTATATTATAACCACCCTTGCTTACTTCAATTATTTTTTGATCATGTCTAGATGCAAATGCTTCACTCATAAATGAATGAGAAGCTCCCGAATCAAATAAAACAATAGCAGGATGCTTGTTGACAAGAAACATACCGGCCATGACAACTTCTCCAGCGGGCACTTTCTCAACAGTGGTATAGTGCACGTATCTAGGATGTGCCCTCGAGTTTGCCTACCTCTAATTGTTCTGATTCTGATTGCCATTCTTCTTAGGGTGGGGCATTCTTTGGCCCAATGACCCACTTGATTGCAGTTGTAGCAGGGTTGATTACTCCTAGGTCCTGTGGAGTTTCCTTGACCACCATTCCCTTTAGGTAAGGCAATAGTGAATGCCTTACAGAATATCTTCTGAGGCCTGTTGTTCTAAGCTTTTGGTGGCAGAGGCCTGAACTTATGTGCGGGTGGGTAGAACTGTGGTCTAGCTGTTATAGGAGCTCTAGACTGTGAAGATCCGGAGGCACCTGCCTTAATTGCCCTCTTGATGCCCTTAGCTGCCGCATGCATATTGTTATGGTTTTCCTGGGTCAAAGCATCACTAATAAACTCATTGTAGGTGGTGCACTTGGAATTGGCCATAGTCTTCATTAGTTTCGTGCTCAGACCCCGCTTGAAGCTCTCTATCTTCTTCTCTTCGGTATCAACAAAACCTGGGGCATACCTAGACAGGTTGTTGAAAGCATGCATGTATTCAGTGAGGGTCTTAGTCCCTTGTGTGAGCCTCATAAATTCATCCACCTTCATACACATCAGCCCTGGGGGAATGTGATGTCCCTGAAAGGCCAACTTGAATTGCTCCCATGTTACATGCGCATTAGCAGGTAGAGAGGACAAGAAATGTGTCCACCAAATTCCTGCCGGTCCCTGCAACTGATGGGACACATACTCAGCCTTCTGGTGCTCGGTGACCCTTAGCAGACGAAACTTCTACTCAATAGTGTTGAGCCACTCGTCCACCTGTAGTGGTTCCTCTGCCACCTTGAAGATAGGAGGCTTTGTATCTAGAAATTCCTTGAAGGTGCTGCTCTAGTTTGGCTCAGGCCCTTGTTGCTGTGGGTGGGCACGAGCTGCGTTCTGCGCAATGATGTGTAGAGCTTCCTCCATTGTCCTTTGGCTTCCCAAGAATTGGGCAAAGAACTCCTAAGCAGACAGCGGTGGCGGTGGCGGTAAGTCACCATCGTTGCCATCATGGCTGCTGCTAGCTCCTGCATAGGTGTGAGTCATCTGCAAAGTTGCAATAATAAGTGATTATTGGATGATGTCAGGAGATTGCAGATGAATTTTATAATCATGCCAAACTGAAATTACTAGAGAGAATCTTAAATTCATACAATAAGAATAGAGGCATAATGATTCATTCTCGCAACATGACACCACCAATTTGATCACTTATCGGACTCATAGCGCCTTAACATTCAAATCATGATCACTTATAAATGAACTAGAATTGCATTAGCGTTTAACCAAACGTGAGATAACATGCAAATACCAATATTACATGATAGTCCAATCACCAATACCAAACTCAACTACAGGCCCATTACATAGATAGTGATGATACATCTAGTGTTTCCACTAGTCACTAAGCAATCTCATCCTCATTATGATCACTATCGAGGTCAGAGATAGGATCATCTCCCTCCTCAGGCTCCACTTCTTCCTCATCCTCACCGTCATCTTCTTCCATATTTGGACCATCTTCTTCCCCATCAAGGATTGGGTTCAGCTGGTTGTTCAGATAGTGCACCTCATGCTAAAGGTCCATCACTCGAAGTTGAGCTTGTGCAAGCTGCTATTGTAAGCCCCTTTCAGCACGGCCCTGCATGTTACTTATGGCACGGTGCCTATCTCGTTCTATTCTTGCTACAGCGACACGGTTATTTACTGCGTCTCGCTAGCACGTAGCCATGGACACCTCTACACGAGCGGCCTCTAGTTGCTCCTGCAGTCCTACAAGCAATGCTTGATCATCAGCTCTTGCTTCTTGGGCTATTGTTCTATGTTGATCCACTTGCTCCATTTGGGTATGGAGATTGCCCAAAGCTGCATAGGCTTGGTCAGATTCCCATCGGGCTTCACTTGCTGCTTTCTTATGCCTACGCACATGCTTCTTGAGCTTGCATTGTGCAGCTTCAGCTCTCATGAGCTTGTCCACGCAAGTGGTGTATGATTCCTACCAGAAATCTCTGGTGTCCTGGCATGTACAAAACATCTTCATCACCACAAACATGGCACTCATAGCGGGACTAGAGCTATTTGCCTGCTCATCCTGATCTTAGATCAATGCATTTTGGTTGTGTTGTTCCCATATTGCTATGGATGGATCCACCCAAGGAAACATACTAGTGGCACTGCCGGTAAGTGCATCCCCATGTTGTTGACAGATCCGACTCAAAACCTCAAAGGCCACCACTTGGGCAGCCTCCCATGGAGTTTTCCCTTCAGAATCCACCTTCCATTCCTGCCAGAAAGGTGCTTGTGTGCGGGCTGGTATGGTTAGCTACACCTTATACCATGGCTGTCCCTCCAGGTACTCTTCATTCCAATGATAGAGAGGTGGCTCCTGATACCCCGCAAAGTGCAAAACTCTCCAAAGCAAAGTAGGAGTTTCGAACACCATCAGGAAATTCTCACATCCAACTGGTGCTGCCATATGTACCATCAACATGTACAACTTTTGTGAGACAAGGCCATAATGGATAAGAGTTACATAACCGAGTAAGAAATTTATAAGGGGAGGAACAATGCAAGTATTGATTAATTATTATCATGATGCATGCATGTTTCGTACGTCATCACAAACTTAGGAAAAATTTATTTCTAACGGCATACACGGTGGCATACATACGTTCTCATATATAGCGTAACTAGTCGAGCTACATATTTCGTTGTTAGTGTACCTGCATAAGAATTTCATTTCAGCCCAACCCCTCAATTATATATGCAAAATGTACATCTAAATACTTCCATATATGTATACCCATACATATACTTCCGTATCAAAGCTACCCGATGATAGTTTATAACCACAATTAAATACGCACCATATACACATGCAAGCATGCATACACAGCTGTACCAAAGCTAACTCTCCCCGACCGCATGCTCACATCGTGCGGTCATGCCACTCATCAACTTACCTTCTTACCTTGGCGTAGAGGCATTTGATCCATACATTATCATTCAAGTGAATGGCATTCATACAATAGCACGCCGTATGGACGACGAAATTAAAACCCCCCAAGTTAGTACTTAAAAAGCCACCTAATAGTCCTTAATTTGGGCATAAGGAAAGTGATCACTAGCACACTTTAGATTTCAAATACCTATTTATATAGCTATTAGTTGCTAGAAAAGGGCTTTGGAAAAACAAAAACCTTTGTTTTAAATACACATGTGGCCATTAATATTGAACCTAGCTCTGATACCAGCTGTGGTAGAACCGACCAATTTATAAGAGCATAAGTATAATGGCAGCCGCAAGCGGTCGCACTGTCATACTTGAGCCCATATAAACCCGGTAGTCTGTCGAGTACCACGACAGGTCTCGATAAATGATCCACAACAACCAAGATCATACATGATTTAACATACATGTCACATATTACATAAAGTTCGCAGATACATTTCCATCATCAGAGTATGAAATAAAGTTATTACAAACCAAGTTTGATAGATAATAGCGGAAGCAAATTAAGTTTGAAAGTAGCATTTGCCAACATAGTTTAATACAGTGCCAATATACGATCACAGTCCACAAAAGCATATAGAGGGATTAATAAAGAAGCCTACCTAAGGCTTACTCCTCATCCACAACGGGATATAAGCAACTCTTGCAATACCCATGATAATCTGTGCCATCTGCAACAAAGGGAATAAAACTCTGAGTACGAAAAGGTACTCAGCTAGACTTACCCGTCATAAACCAGAAATAAGTTGAACTCCAAGGATTATGCAAGGTTGTACAAGTGGAGATAGCTTAACAACATTTGCATAAAAAGCGATTAACTTGGTCATACAATTATAATTCCATTATCAAGTTATTTATAACTACCCATCTCTAAATTAGCAACTATCCTATGCCAAACATGTGGTATATCATTTAAAGAGCATACAATAGTAACCATAACAGGTATAGTAATTCCATGTTTATCTGAACCATCATATTCCATAATACAATTACTACGATGTTGGGGCTAGCCAAGTTTCTCACTATCCGGGAGAGACGGCGATTCGAATCGATTTCAACCAGCTGGAAATTTATTCCTAACACAAACCTAGGTGGACCAAATCAATGGTCACCTTAGGTCACCTTTGGTACAACTCAAGTCCACATGTCACGGGTTCGCCCAGCGCCGCACAATTAGGGACAACCAACTGCTAGGACGTTTAGGACTATCCTGCCCTTGGGCTCATGTCTGGCTTCCCCACACATCCTTACTACCATCCAGAGTACGCACTCTTATAGAGCGGGGCCCGGCCTAAGTTGAGTTGCTCGGCTTCATGGTCGAAATGAGTTATCCGGCCAGTTAAGTGATAGGCATGCGTTCAATCTTGTCAAAAGTGCCAACAACGGTACGGTCCTTAATCGGCACAGACAGAATCATATGAGTCAACCAACCATAGACTCCATCCGACCTTGATTTACATTACCCTATGGTTCTTTTCCACGATAGCAAATATAGCCAACCGTGCTTCGGTATCCACCTATATCTCGCAGGTGACAGGAAATCACATGACTTCTACCGATCTAAGCATGGCTAAGCATATATTCAATCCTGGACCTACATAGGGTTAAAGGAGTATTTTTGGACAAGGAAATGATATGCATCAAGTGGTTCCAATCAACTCTTATAACCTAATGCATCAATCATAAAGGACTCGAGTAATATTTTGTAAAACACTAGGAGACTTAGAATGCTCCGGGGCTTGCCTTTCAGAAAAGAAGTGGGGCAGTGGTCAGGGCACTCCGGAAGCTCTTCTAGGGTCTACTCCTCGCCTTCGGGAGCTATGGCTTGAGGAATCTCCTACTGGTCCTCTTCCTCTCCTTCGTTGAACTCCAGCAACATTATCTCCTCTGTCGATCCTAGATGCATGAATATGGCATAAGATATTATGAATGCATATATGCTGACAAGTATAGTATGATGACACATGATGAATGCATTCATGTAAGCATTCTTAATAGCATGGTGTTAAAGTAATAACAAGTGCATCACATTTTACTGAGTATGTGCATATCCCTTCTTGATTACTTAATCAAACACTTCAACAATTCATTTACTATACCACAAACAACAGCTATTTGTTTTACTCATAACTGAAGTTCTACTTATCCAAATGCTATGATCTTGGACTTTATGGAAAGCTTATAAAATTGTCTACAACTTTCTTTTAATACTCTTACTATGATTCAAGAGTTATATAGGGCAAACAAATCATTCAATCAGATCTGTCCAGAAAGTAAACATTTCGGACAGCAAACTTATGACAGCTAGAACTCAAAAACCCTAAGCCCTATGACTGTGAAAATTTAACACAAGGTAGATTAGTAAGTTATCTACAACTTTGTTATTAACAAGTTTTACAGCAAAGACCATTATCCATATGAAATCACCCACACAATCAAAACTATACATGCAGCCTTGTATTTGAATTATAAAGTGATAATTAGTTATTTACATACAATCAAAGGGTTCTAAGCCTTACCATTGACATCAACAGTTACTACGCATCATAAGAACCATAGAAAACATCATGGTTAATCATAATCTAATTATTTAAATGCCTTTATTAATTCAATTAAATAATTAGGGTAAATAATAAACATACACCAAATGTGCATAATAAATTCTCAGAAAATTACATTAGACTCCTAATGCTCACAATATGCTACCGTGAAAATTTCATACCAATTGCACATGTATAACATCCTATGCAAAAATGACAAGCTAGCAAGGGTTATTTTAGTGAAAATGGAAAACCCTATAGAAAAGTGTCAAGCAAAAGATTATATATTTTTCCTAGCTTCCCATTAGTGCCATACTACTGTACAAAAATTTGCATAGCAATATTTTACATATTTTTATCCCTACAAATTTCCTTAGAAAATGTCATTTATTAATAAATAAATAGAAAGACCATATTTAAATTAAGTTTATAGTAAACTTATTATTTTTTCTAGCTAGAGCATGTCAATACAAAACCCACAAAATTGGAATCACAATTTTAGGAGTTTTCTAGCTCAAGATATCTAATTTACAAAATTGTAAACATACAAAAAGCACTCATTTAACTATATTTAAATCACCATGAAAAATACCAGAAAATGCACATTTCATATTTTTATAAAAAAATACACATCCTAAAGAATACAACAAAATTTGGTTCACCAGAAATGGACATCTATAACTCCACTTATCATTTTCAAAGTTAGCATGTAAAACTGAAATAAAGGAGCTATCCTACAACTCTACAGTCACTGACAAGCGGGACCCGCAGGTCAGTTGACCCCACATATTAGCGAAACAGAAATAGAGCATGGTGCGGACTCGACGTGGATCGGCCATAGCTCGTCGCCGGCGAGTCCTCCAGTGAAACCAAGTGCACCGACGCGTTCTACAGAACAAACCGTGTCTAGTGACCTAGGTGGTGGCAGCGCAGGTGTGGTGGAGCGTGCTCGTCGCCGGCCATGGCGGCACGGTGGCGCTACTCTATGGTGCACCGGCCATCACCAGCCACGGTGAAGCCAGGCGAGGAGTGCACCAGCATCACGGTGACCAAGCGGATATATTTAAGCGACATAGGTGGCTTGAGGTGCTCCGACGAAACATGGCCATGGGGGCGGCCTTGGTGGAGCTCCGGTGGAGATGCACCCATGGCGGCACAACATGAAAAGTGGCTTACCAAAGGCATGACTATGGGCGCTACAAGGTGGGAAGGGTAGAGCAGAGTGAGGCGGAGCTTCAAGTGTAGCCGATTCGAGAATGGGGCGGCGATGAGCGCGCGCAGGCTCAGCAGAGTGACGGCGACGACGATGGCAAGCGCGGTGAGCAAAGGAGAGCGAGGAGGCAAGTGAGAGTGAATGGCTGGCTCTGTGGTGACTTAAGCGCGTCGCTGGAGTCATGCTGGCTGTCGATGCCTGACGAGCGGCCCTGCACCAACGTACAGCCGCCAGATGGTGCGCGCGGCCTCTATGGTAGAACCTCCTAAATTATAGGGCCCACATGCATCTGTCACTGTCCAACGACCTCTGATGACTATGCATATGTTTTCGATAACTTAAGAAGACTGTTGGGTGTCCTCAGGGAACCCCGAATCATCCACAATTTCTGAGCAGGATCCCATTACAGAGTCATTGCAGTATTACATCATTTATTCAAATATCTACATCAGAGTAAATTAGCGGAAGTCTTACAATAACTTAGTTTACAAACCAGTTGTTTCAAACTTTACAAACTAAGTTCGATAATTATTACAAACCATAGTAGTAGTGGAGTGGCATTAGTAACATAATACAAACACACAATATAAGTATCCTGCCCAAGGATCACACATTCACTTATCATCATCGGATCGAACAATAGTCATGCAGCACGGTCCAAAATAGACCTGCTCATGAGGCTCACCTGCAACAAGGGTCAATGAACCCTGAGTACAAAAGTACTCAACAAGACTTAACCGAAATAAAAACTAATAAGACGCAGGAATGCAGGCTTAGGGATTCAAGGCATGGCTTTAGCAATAAACAAAGTTCTTTTGCGTAAAAGCACTTTAACAAAATTCTTTAATCCAACATTTAAAACTTCACAAGAACCATATATGAATCTACCACGATCCGTAATGAGATCATGAACTTCATATCCAACTCTTTCTCAAATCTAGCTCAAGTTCTATTTATTAACTATGATGATGAACAGAGAGTTGAGTCTCCATAACCGAGGAGCAACGACGATTCGAACCGATTAAACCCAGCTGGAAATTCTAGACCACACGACATATGCAGGTCCTCGACCTACATATACCAACCTACCCTCAGGTCCCCTAAAACAAGAACAGGTCCACGCCACCCGAGAATACAGTAATCCATGAATCTAGCCCATGCCACGTGGGTACACGTTATTCCAGCCATCTCTCCACTCCCAGTGCGCGAGTAGCCATTCTTGTAATAGAATCGCCAAGTTAAGGCTTACCCGAGTATGTGGTTAGTACTACAAAGTCTCATCTCACACAGTTCAACAACGGACGGTTCTTAATCGACACAGGTGGAAAGAACCCGCTCACAAGACATCCACGTCTTGCGGCTCTCACACATTGAGTTCGCCCAGTCTAGATTTATTACTCCACAAGCTCATATCTCATGACAACATGAATAACTGACCGTAACCAAAAACCTCCTTATATCACATAGGTGACAGGTAATCACCTGACCTTTATCTGTCTAAGCATGGCTAAGCATAACTAGGCATTACGAATTAAAACTGGTAACAAGGTAGATATGGAAAAACAAGGTTGGTAATGCACCAATTAGGTTTCCACTTGACTCCTAATCACTTAATGCAGTATATAAAAGCAAAGGCGATAAAAACTTGTAAAACACAAAGTAGGTTTAAATGCATCCGGGGCTTGCCTTAGTTATCGGAAAAGTCAGGTTCCAGAGACGTTCCACAAGTATCAAATCCAACCTCAACAGACGGATTAACTTCCTTCGCAACTTGATTAACTACCACATGCTCACCTTCGTTCACTACACGTAGTAACAATGCCATGTTTAACATGATGCGGAATACAAAACATGATGCTTGATGATGGATGCGAAAGTTAAAAACTTAAATACAACTTTCCTTCGTGATATAGTTACAGGCCAAGACTAACTAAACCTTTTTTATAACACTTATTTCAATTGCCAAGGATCATTACTAACTAATGACCCAAGGTCATCACTCAATCCAAAAATTCAAACAAAAACCTAAGTCATTAAAGGTTACTATTTGCTTTTATGAATTAATTATTTAATTAAAAATTATGAAATAAATCAACTTGTTCCAATTGAGCTCAAAATTTTTGTAAATGTTCATCACATGATAACTAAGTGGCAAAACAACTTTCAAAATTTTTGGATAATTAATTAAGCCTAGAAAAATCATGGAAACCCATTTATTAATTAATTGAGCAATTTTTATCACATTCAAAAAGTATCGAAATACAACATTTCATATTTTTCCTAAATAATATACATCACAGAGAGGTCACACAAAAAGTTTCATAATTTTTGGAGCTCTAATTAATTCTACACAAAAAATAACAAAAGTATACACTATTCATTCATTTCTAAAAAAGAAAAATTCCATTTTCAAATCAAACCGCCACTGACACCTTGACCCCACCTGTCATCCCCTTCCTCCCACGCTGACCACGGCGATACACGTGCAGACCGGCGATTTCTCGCCACCGGTGAGATCAACGGCGACGGCGATAGTACCACCACGTCCCCTACACCCCTACGCGTCTATTGGTGGCACAAACGAGACCAAACATGGCCAGGACCGAGCACGACACCGGCCATGGCGGCCACGACGGCGCGGCTGCGTGACTCCAGTGAAATGGGACCGGTAGCAGTTAAACAAACGACATAGGAAGGTTTAGCAGCTCACCGTGAACACGATCGAGCAAAGAGCAGGGCCGGAGGATCAACGGAGTGCTGGTCGATGTTCACAGCAACCATGGTGGAGCAAGCTACGACGACAGCGAGGTTCCAGCGATTGCGGTGGACAAAATGGTCAATCAGCCGGGCACAAAGCACCACGGCATCGTGGCGAAGCTGGAGCAAGGCTTCACAAGGTTAGAGGCTCACCGTAGAGCGCTGGCCACGACGACGCTCGCTCGACGGACATTTTGCCGGCCGCGAGGAAGAAAGGCGACTAGCGGTGCTTCCCGGTGAAATCAAGCTACAATGGTTGGTTGGCTGGGTGCACAAGGAATAGACGAAGCTAGGACAGGCTTTGCCGAGATGGTAACGGTGCTAGGTCGACGGCGAAAGCTCGACGGAGCAGCGGCGGTGGCGTCGAGAAAATAGAGGAGGAGAACGGCGAAGAACGACGGCGACGAAAGCCTTATAACGCGGCTCAGAAGCAAAAGGAAGCCACGCAGGAGCCTTCCCTGCGCCAGCGCGAAGCCAAAGACGGCCACGAGCGCACCTGGAAGCAGAAAGAAGATCGCCGGCGGTGAGGTGGCTTCCACGGTCACTGTTCACCTTATTTACAAAATTACCACTTGATTTAAAACATAAATTACTCCCAAATCTATATAACAACTCAAAAATCTCCAAAAATAAAAGTTGTTCAAAATTCAAAGTTCTACAACTTTGCTTTTATAACCACCCCCTAATTCGGTCTACATTTTGAAATGCAAATTTGAATTCAAAAAGGGGACATTTAAAGAATTACGCCTTTCCAAATTACTTCAAATTTTATAAAACAACTTTGAAAACTACCAAAACCAACTTTGTACAACTCGATAAGCTCTACACTTTTGCTTTTAGGCTCAACCCCAAAATGTGCTTAGATTTTGAAATGGGTTTTCTAGGGCAAACTTAAATGCTAAAATTAGGGTTTTTGAAAATTCAAATCCAAACAAAACTTTGAACTTGATTCAAACAATACAATTCAACACATACAACATAAAGGTAAACTTATTTTAGTGAATGCACATAAATTTTTTCACTAATACGAAATGATGTACAATGCATATGATGACATGGCAGGTTTTAGTATTTAAAACACCCGAGGTGTTACAGCCTCCATTTCCACCACGCGGCGGCCAGCGTCTGTGGCCGGTCGGCCACCGAAGCTCGAGCTGATCCCATCATCAGCACCCCAAAACCAAGCCTGACAGCGGGATTTTGTGAAGCTCGATCTTCTAATCCGTGAAGCATTAGCGCACACAATCAAACCAAAGTCGTAGACCTACATACCACCTACAATTCTTCTTAAACGATCAAGACCTAATTCTCAATGGTTAAGAAGTAATAGCATCTCAAAGCTGGCTGCATCGACACTATCAGTTAAACTGACTTAGCAAAATTGCCTAAGTGTAGAAAACAGTGCAATCATGGTTCTTGTGAGCTAATTTCAAGCATGCTGGAGCTAAACTAGCCTATGACCCAAAAATAAAAGTTGTTCCTCTCATCAAATACTATAACTTTGCTTTAGTGACCACATCCATGCAAGGTCTCTATGACATAGTTCAAACTAGGTCAAACCTACTACATTCAAATAATGGTATACACTTAAACTATGACCTAGTGACCAAATTAGCCCTAGCCATGAATACCAAAGTTGTTCATCATGACATTCTAAACATGTTTAAGCTATTCCTAAGGTCACACAATCATTTCATACATTGGTTACACATAAAGCTTTCTAGGTCAACATACATAGCATCACTTAAGGACTTGATCATGCAAAGTGACCTTCATAACCATTATTCCACTAGTCATCCTAAGTGTAGCTAAGATGTTTTAGTGACTCACATCAACCATTTACATGTATTCACTCATGACCATATGCATATATACAAGGAAACATAAAATAACAAGCATGTTTCACATGTTTCAATTGTAAAAGCTTATATATGAATTCTTGATGCTCATGCTCATGCAATGCAAGTCAAATTATGCAAGCTTAACACCTAGGGTGTTACAAGAAAGCTGTCTTTGGTATATCATGTGGCCTGATCTTGATCTGATGATAGCCTGATCGGAGATCTATCTTCGAGAACACCTTGGCACCAGCTAATTGGTCGAATAAAGTATCTATGTGGGGCAAAGGATACTTGTTCTTAACTGTTACCGCATTAAGAGGGCGATAATCCACACACATCCGCAAGGTACCATCCTTCTTCACAAAAATAGTCAGGCATCCCCAGGGTGAAGAACTAGGACGGATGAAACCTTTGTCCATCAACTCTTCCAGCTACTTCTTCATTTTAGCTAGTTCCCTTAGAGCCATGTGGTACGGGCGTCTGGAGATAGGGGTAGTACCAGGCTCAAGCTCAATGGAGAATTCCACCTCTCTGTCTGGTGGCAACCCAGGAAGATCTTTAGGGAAAACATCCGGGAACTCACATACTACCGAGATGGAGGTAAGATCAGGAGAGGCTTCAACATGAGCAGCAACAGGCAAGACTAGATCTGATGGTACAATAAGAGACATCCTATCCTCAGAAGAAGGAAGCCATAACTCCACACTTCTTCTCTTCATATCCAATACTACCCCATACAACCGCAACTAGTTCATTCCAAGAATAACATCAATGCATTGCCCAGGCATGACCATGAACTGTAGGCGGTAAGTGTGGGTGGCTAGTACCAAACTTACTGTATCCGTGTGGGTATTGATGAACAATTATGAACATGTAGTACAGATCTTATAGGCATATGGTATAGCCATAAGTGATAAGTTATGCCACTCTACAAACCCCATACTCATAAAGAATGTGATGCACCAGAATCAAACAACACCAAAGCTGGATGAGAGTCGATGGTGAACATACCAGCCATCATCGGCTCCTACTGCAGAATCTGTTCAGCATCTGTGAAATGCACCTGGCTGGATCTGCTGGGCACTTTCTTCTTGATTATGGTCCCCTTGACAAGCCTAAAATTTGCTGACGGTTGAGCGGACTGAGCTGGTTGGTTCTAGGGGCAAGCTCGGGCATAGTGGCCATCTTTGCCACACTTAAAGCAAGCACCTGGTTTGTTCCTAAACCCCTGATGAGGTGGGACCTACTGTCCCTAAGACTGCTGAGGCTGCACCTACTACGGGGGTGCATGGTACTGTGTGGAGGGAGTTTGTGAAGTCTGCTGGGGCTACCGGAATGAAGGCTCGCCTGATAATTGATAGGGGCCCCGCCGGATAACCTATATCTTCTATGTGTGAGGGTGGCTAGAGGATCTAGCTACCACCCGCTTCCTCTTCCACTCAGCCTGGGATTCCCGCTGGAAACCCTCTATGGCAATGGCGGCATTCATTAGTGCCCCAAAGGTCTAATAGTTCGTCGTGTACAGCTTCTCTTGAAGGATGGGAGCGAGACCGTGAAAGAAGTGGTCCTTCTTCTTATCATCAGAGTCCACATGGAAGCTAGCATACTGAGCCAAGTGATTGAACTTATTCACATAACCCATCACTATCATGCTCCCCTGGCGTAGCTCTAGGAACTCAGTCACCTTTCGGTTGATGACATCGACAGGGATAAAGAACTCTCGAAATGTGGTGGTGAATTCCTGCCAGGTTGTTGGATGATCAGGCTATTCCATGGCATGGAAGGTGTCCCACCATGCGCTTGTAGAACCCAAAAGCTGCTGCGCTGCAGAGCGCGCCTTCTGCTCGTCGGCCACATTGAGTAGCAGAAACTTCTGCTCCATAATGCGAAGCCAGTGCTCCGCATCCAGAGGCTCATCAGATGGGGTAAAGGTGGGTGGGTGAGTCTTGAGGAAGTCCTGGTAAGAGGATGGTCCCTCAGGATGGCGGGCACCACCCCCATTCCCACCATTGCCCCCTAGGCCACCGCGGGCGAGGCCCACAATAGCTTGTGCCATTATGTCCATGGCACGAGCTGACTCTCGGCGAGCAGCCAACAGCTCCACCATCATCTCGGCATGGGTCATCGGAGGTGGCAGTGGTGGAGGAGGAGCAAAAAGTGGAGCCCCATGGCTCTCCCTGTTGGGCTCATGGGCCTGGCCACTCTCGTCGTGGCCCTCGCTAAGACCGCGAGCCACCCCAGCACTGGTGCTCCCACGTTCAGACCTCAGATTCATCTGTAAGAGATAGAAACCATCCATTTAGAACACCTTCCCGATCAGAAGCAAGGAATCAGAGGGATGACAGCACATTTAGTAAAGCATTCCGTTAGTTAGTCCTATCAATTTACTAATTCAATTATACATGAAGGGGGAAATTTCAGTTGAAGTAAGATGCTATTATCATGATGCATGCTTCCACCTATACGTTCACTCAAGCCTGAATATAGTGGCATTCATAAAATTTTTGGCACATCACACACTCACTTTCTGTATACTAAGCGATTTCTTACGCAACATAAGTCAGTGTACCTACAGAAAATTGATTAGATAAAACTAGTGCCACTATTCTAGATAAACCATATTGCTAGGGCTTATACTTATTTAACTTAACTTAATCGCATCCTACTTTTCGTAAAGCTTTTGTTGGTCAATTTTTTGTTTTTTTAAAAAAAGAGTGATGAAACTCGTGACTATTATTGGCTCTGATACCAACTATGGCAGAACCACCTGAAATAGCATATTTACGGAGGCGCTCGTCTTCCACCAGACACTAAGCACCCTGAAAGCAATCTACAACAAGCGGTGTCCATCGGGCACACCCCAAGGGAGAACCTGAAAGATCCACATTTTTCCTAAGGATCCAATAATGAGAACGAGTTACAATACTTGTCCAGTTCATACATCAGAGTTTTCTTAAAAAGTACAATATTACAATACCAAATATTAGAGTGCGGAATGATAAACAGCGGAATTTAAAAATATACATATAGCGATAGGACGAGGATCCATCTGAGCCCACCAGAAGAATCCTCCACACAAGGTACTTCTCAAGCATCACCTACAACAGGGGTAAATAAATCCTGAGTACACAATGTACTCGCAAGACTTATCTGACTAGTGGGAATAATTTTCTGACTCCAAGGAATATGATAAGCTTTATGGTTGGCTGGTTTCTTTTGGCAGAAAGCAATACTAATAGTGAGTCCTTATTCATATATTATTATAGCCATATTAAGTTACCATCTAGTCAGTCTATATCAGCACCTATTCTACTTTCAAGCAAAGGTGGAGCAATAAGTTCCAGTTCTTCTCCTTTCAACTTCTAGTTCTTACTAGGGTGCTAAATCGCAGACAAGCCGTACCAGATCGTCCGGCGATTCATGAATCAATGTGCCCAGCTGGGTGCCCCGAAAACACATGCCCTGCTTGTACCCTAGGCATAAGCAGGACTAACCCATCACTCTCCTATCCTAGGTGTCTAGGTCCTCATCCAAACTTGGACTCCAAGCCCCAACTCCTGAGTCCCGGACTCAGTGGGGGTGCAAGGACCTCCACCACCTCTGCCTCCAATCAGTCGGTCCAAAAAGAGCTAGATCTGTGACAAGAGAGCAACAAGTCTTCCCTGTGCCCATACCCAAGTATGCGTTCAGGACAATAAATCTATGACTTGCCTAGAGTCATATGCAACGACCGGTCCTTAATCAACATAGATAGGGAGAAAGTGTAACTGCTCCATCTCTGCTACAGAATGTGGCCCGGTTCCTACCACGCCCTGTCCATTACCTGCCTGTACGTGCACCGGCACCAGCCATGCTGTGACGTGCGCCCATATCTCTTGCCCTGTCCTTGACACCGTCGTGGCTCGCTGCCGCTGCTGTCTTGTTGGCTTGTGCACTCTCTTCTCCCCCTTTCTTTTCTTCAACCGAGAGGAGGTGTCAATGCTCTTTCTTTTTCTACTACCCGTGGTCAGGCATCAGTGCTCTACCTTACTTGTCTGGTTGTGCTCGACTTTGCTTGTTTGGTCTTGTCCAAATATTTTAATGGGAGCACCAGCAGCCAACGCCCTTTACAGCACAAGCAAGTCGAGTCTTCACGCTGCTGCCTTCTTCCTTTTTCTTTCTCCACTGCTCTCGCTCAGCTCTTCCTCTATGACTGTTGTTGTCGTCGCCGTTTTCCCACCATGTCTGCTATGCCATTGCCTAGCTCCCCGCATGAGTGCGCGCGCCCCTCGACCCCTCAGCCCCACGCTGCTCCTTAGCGCTGCTCCTCCTCTTCCTCCCCACGGCGCCTCCCCACACCCGCAGTAGCCGCTGTGTCGCATCACAGGCGCTGCGCCTGTCGTCGCCCGGCCACCACGCGTGAGCGCGCGCGTGCCCTCGGTCCGCGCCGTGTCTTCGCGTGCTGCACCACCGCACGACGCCGATGCTACTTCACCTCACCTCACGTGCCCCCATCACCGAGCAACTATGCCTACCAACCGCAGCGCAACCGCCATGGCCGCCTGTAACTCCAAGCCATCGTTGCACTCTGCTGCTCCGAGCAAATCTCCTACGGCTGCTCCCGCATCGTGCGTCGCTAGGCTACTGGCTGGCCATAGCTGCTCGCCCCACGGCCGCTACTGGCCATGCCACCCCTCCTACTGTCGTCGGCGCTAGTAGTCACTGTGTGATCGACGTGCCATGCTTCCGCCCGCCGTTGCCTAGACACTGCGTGTGAGCGCGCACGCCCTTGGTCCGTGCCGTGTCTCTGCCATGGCTGCTTCCACCACCCCTACCACGTAGCTCCACCATGGCCAGTTGCCATTCCCGTGGGCTGGTGTCCCTCCTGGTCCGTGCTCTATTTAGAGAATGAAGAAAAGGACGAAGAGGGGTAAGAACCCAAAAAAATATTGTACAGGGTTGTTATCGCGAAATATGTGACTCTTTTGAATAGTGCGCTAGATCGTAGGTTGATTAGTTAAAAATCTAGGGTCTTTCCTGCATAAACGTGTGCCGAGGCTAGGCCAAGCCGCTTGGGCCGGCCTGTTGCCCGCGCGTGGTTTGCTGGGTCAGCCTACCGCGCCTGGGCCGCTCGCGTCGTTGCCACGTTTTGCCAGGCCACTCTGCTGGGCTGCCGTCACTGCTAGGCCGTTCGCCACGTTGGGCCGCCGCCTGTCCCACCGGGCCGGCCTATGGCCTGCGCCTGGGCCACGCATGCCGTGCCTCACTTGGGCCACCTTGGACTGCTGGGCCGCTTAGTCATCGCTGGCCTTTAATTTCTAAAACAATTAGCCAATTTAGTTCGGGAATAAATTTGTAAAATCAATATACATTGGTGTAGTTGTCCAAAAATTATAAAACCAATTTTGTTAGTCTCCTAAAATCATGATCTACCTGTTAGTAGATTTTGTTCTCATAGTTTGATAATATTTTTGGAAGCTATATAATTAATTAGAGATAATTAATATTATGAAACGGTAAACTTGTAGGAATCATTATGGTAAATTAGTAATAGTGTTGGATCTAAAATGTCTAGAGTAGGCTCCTAGCAATATTAAGTACTCATTGTAATTGTTGTAGTTCGAGAATAATTAGTTTGCTAGATAGATAATGATGCCCTATTTCGAATAATGATTAAATCGATAGAATAAAATGAAGAAACAACTTGGGTTTATGTAATGAAAATAATTGTTGGGAAATAGCATCTTATTCGACAACATGGATATGTAACCTAAGTACAGTCGTCGTTAGAACTAGCTCATTAGCTTGTGAGGCATGATCGGATTTCTAAGCATTTCAGTTGTCGTTGATTACTTACATCTATGTATTCACATCAATGCATATCATATAGGTACAATGATGGATCAACGGATCAATAGAAGGATGATGGGGAATCCAAAGATGGTGTAATGATATTCTCTCTAGGAGATGATGCAATAGGCTTTCCATCCAGTTGATGGTGGATGATCTAAAGATGCAGATACTAACTTTTTAATATATATCTTATCCAAGCAAGCCCCGATGCATAACCCCTACTTTTCTGTAGTTTAAATTATATTTGTCCATTAAGTTTTAAGGAGTTGATTGAAACCCACTTGCATACACATATCTTTATCCTATGAGTCTTACTAGTATGACAGGATCATGTAGATTGCTATGCTACAGGACTCTGGTAGAAGTCGAGTGTTTGTCTGTCACTCGCGAGAGATAGAAAATAATTATTGGATTATTATCACTTGGAATATATAAAAATGGTGGAAAGGAAAATGGTGACTGGACAGGGATATAGTTTGGGTATTGGTGGGTGTAAGAAGTTGTGTTGCCGTGGACGTGGGGCATGGCTTGGTTACACTGCTTTCCCTATCTGTGTCGGTTAAGGACCGATCGTTGCATAAGCCATCGAGGCAAGTCACATACATATTATCCCAAGCACATACTTGGGTATGGGCGCTTGGAAGACTTGTTGCTCTCTTATCGCGGATCTGGCTCTTTTCGGACCGACTATCAGGGTTTTATTTTGGTGGAGGAGGTCCTTGCACCGCACTGAGTCCGGGACTCAGGGGCGGAGGCTTCGAGTCCCAGTTTGGATGGGGACTTAGACACCCAGGATAGGAGAGTGATGGGTTGGTCCTGCTTATGCCTTGGGTACAAGCGGGGCATGTGTTTTGGGGTACCTAGCTGGGGGCATTGATTCGCGAATCGCCGGGCAATCCGGTACGGCTTGTTTCATGTCTAGCACCGTAGTAAGAACTGAAAGATGAAAGATGAAAAGAAAAGGAATTCTGATTGCTTACCACCTGCATGAAAGCAGCACAGGTGCTTACATAGAATGGTTAGTTAATGAACCAATGCGGCTATTAATAAAAATCGACTATAAGGACGCACATTTAGTAATGCTTCCTGTAGATGCAATGAAACCACAAGCTAGATAGCCTTGCATATCCTTGGGGTCTTTTATTTTCTCCTATCGGGTAAGTCTTGCTGAGTACAATTGAGTACTCATGATTTTATTCCCCCTATTGCAGGTGACAGGTGGATGCTTGAGCTGACCCTTGTGTGTGGATACCTCCTGGTGGGCTTAGCGAGGATTCCTTTATGCTGGATCGTAGTTGTTATTTATAACTCTCACCAAATGCTTTTATAAATGAAAGTTTCATAATCTATTGTCGTATTTTATATATCAATACTTCATCATGCCCTAATTAGATATTCATTTCTGCTGTAATTCTGATCACATGTTTATATTCCACTGTTCAATTAAATTGTTCATAACTCTGATAATATGATTTCATTCCACTGTTATATTAACAAATATTATACTCTGATATTGTATTAAAAGTGATGTAAGAAATGGTTCAGAATGATGTAAGCTTTATTCTCTCATTTGTGATCCTGATGGCAAAAATGTGGATTTTCGTGGTTCTCTCCTGGGGTGTGCCCGACGGAACCGAGTAATTTAGTGTTCTCCTTTGGATGCTTAGTGTTTAATGGAAGACAAGCACTCCTGGGAGGCATTAGATTAGGCGGTTCTGCCACAAGTGCTATCAGAGCGCAAATGAGGAAATAAGGCTTCGAAAACCTTTTCTAAACTAAAATTTGACAACAAATCCCTTTCAAAAAGTTAGGACGTTTGTATGCGAAGTTATATAAGTAGCCCTATTATTATGGTTATGTATCCAGGATAGATGACACTCTACTGACTTAGATAGGCTTAATCAAGTTTTCTACAGGTACACTGACTCAAGCATAGTCCGATAGTATCGACTAGCTACAAGGAGAGAACGATGTGCCAAAAATTTTAAAACGGTTGCCCTATATGTTGGCAACAGTAGAAGGACGTATAGGACATGCATTCATGCATATCCTGTTGGTGCATTGTAGTTCCATATTATTTGCTGATACGCCCTCCATAGGTGTCACACGTGTCGTATTATGCACGACTAACTCATTCTTGTCTAGAGTTAGGTCTGCACTATGGCTTCGTGCTTTGCGATCGCCCGTGGTTCTGCCACACCACTGCGGTTGCGCCCGGCTATGACCCATCTGTCACAGCCATCGCCACCTCCACATGCATTGGTAGGGTCATGACCAACTGCATCGCGCCCGCCATGGTCAGTGCCACGAGCACGGTCGGCAACCCCATCCATCCTATCATCGGTAGCAGTATCGTGGCCATCGTCGGCTGCTCCGTGACCTCCGAAGGCACCCCTTGAGCCCCTGTGTTCGTCCGTCCGACCGATGGCACGGGCGCCACTATAGGAAGCACCTGACCGGCTGGTGACGCAATCACACTAGCGCCGCTCCTACCTGAAACGGGTGTGACACCAGCCGATGGCTGCCACCTCGATTGGAGGGCAACGCTCTTCTTTGGTGCTAGCACCAAAGGATTACACTGTCTGCCAATGCTGCAAGGGACAAAAAGCATATGTCACGATGAAAGCTGACCAAAACAGGAAAAAACAGAGGAACTAATAACTCACCTCAGCGCCATCGGGTGGTAGATACGTTTGGGGGGGTGAACCCCCTGACCTTTGCTTTGCCTCCTTGGAACGAGGCCGTTTTGAGCCCACCCCCTGCTCTTGGGCTGAGGGGCTCGCTCCCCTTGGCTCTTGGGGCATGACGGCGGAGCCACCCGCCTCTACTAGCACCTTAGGTGCGACGGCAGAGCCGCCTGCCTCTGTTGGCTCCTAGGGCAGGCCAATGATACGGCCCACCTCCATCGACTCCCCAGACGTACCCTCCCCTCCGTGGAATGGGAAAGGTCCCGATGCCTGCAAGGATGAACCGATACCTGTCAGCGCATCCTCATTCTCTAGTTTGTCCTACTCAATATCATCGGCTACCTCGTCGTCATCACCATCATCATCATCATCACTATCAATGTCCTCCACTCATTCCCATGCCTGCAGCTTCCGCTGCTTCTTCCTTTTCTTGTCCTCCTTCGCCTTTCTCATCCGCTCGCCCTTGGCATGATTCGCTGTCTTCATGGCTGAATCCCTCGGCAACGGTGTCAGGTGATCCATGAGGATGAGGTCCCTTGGCCAGTCCTGCCCCTCTCAAAGTTAGTATCAAGGGGTCGGGAAATCAATTAAAGAGAAGGCAAGAAAAAGGGAAACTTACGAAGATGACATGGCCTAGCTTCGACAGCATCGGAGGATGCCTCGACACCGGGTAAATGAAATCAAGATGGGCCTCCTTGATGTGTTGCACGATCTCAGAGTTGTGGAGCATCCCCTCGGGGAGCACCATTCCATTGAGCGACACCTAAGGCACCATCGCATATAGCGGCAGCGTGCGCGTCATCAACGGCGGCACCCTCCTTGCATGGTGGGCCCCTATGATGCCTGACCCCTTCAGGCCTCTCACCTTCAGGATATGGATGGCGGTGATGTGGTCTCGAATCTTCTTCTTGTCCTTCTTTGGGATGCCCCACTTCCTCCATGGCTCTAGGGCCTCTTCGATTAGGCGCCCGGTGAACTCCAATAGAGGGGCAATGACATCGTTCTTGAGGTAGAACCATTATGAGTGCCACCCCTTGTTTGATGTCGAGAGCTGCATGGACGGGTACTCGCTGACCCGATTATTCTGAAGTTGGATACCGGCGCACCCCATCAGCATATGCAGCTCCTGCCTACCACTTTTCACCCTCTTCTTCTAGAGGGTGACAGCGAAGAAGTACCTCCAGAAGTCAAAGCAGGGGCTGATCCACAGGAATCCCTCGCACAGGGTGATGAACGCCATCATGTGCTAGATCCCATTGGGATTGAGATGCTGCAGCTCAATCTTGTAGTAGTGCAGCAGCCCCAGAAGGAATCTATGGGCAGGGGTCACGAACCCATGCTCGTGGAAGTGGGCGAACGATACCACATAACCGTTGGGTGGCGACAGCAAGTCCTCCTCACTGGGTAGTAGCTACTCCCCGGCCAAGGTCCACACGGGGAGAAGACCACGACGGGTGAGGCCCTCCATGCGCTGGAAGGTGATGTCAGAACGGCACCACGGATCCATTAGAGGTGGGGGCGGATGGATGCGGGCTCAACGGCGACGGAGATGCGAAGGTAGGAAACCTAAACGATTGGCGGTGGTGGTGGTCGTGGCTTCGGAGGCAAGGAGGCAAGGTATGGAACCTAGGGGCTAACCCTTTGGTTTTATAGGGGCGATGGGCGCGAGGAAACCAACCGCCCACCTAGATCTCTACGCCTGCCATGATCTACCACCACGTCTCGCCGTGGGGTGCGCGCACACAACCTCTGTCCGCTCCCTTGAAAAACTCGTCGAGCGTTTCGTCTTCCTGAATAGACTGTGACCTATCACAGGTAAAAGAGATACGGAGCTAAAAACACTATAGCCCCGTCTAGGCTTAGGAGCTCAAAGGTTGGCCCACCAACAGGTTCGACAATCGCTTCGAGCACCTTTAAGGTAAGGGGTGGAATGAGATGGTCCCGCTAGCGGCTAGTACCTAGGCGTACGAGCGCCACGGGCAGCCCAACCCATGTTCGAGTCTCGACCGAATACGATCCATGGTTTTTCCTCGAAGAAAGGCAGAGAGCCCTCGGGACTGGTCGAATGGACCCAGGAACTATATGGATTGATCATTGAGAATCTAGAGTTGGTCACCAGCTAACCTAAGCTAGATCCCCACAATTGGGATCTAGGGCCCCACTCGAACTAACCCATTAATAGCTCACCGAGCACCATGGCTCGTCCATAGAGGAAAATCATGGCACGGCTTCACCCCTCTAGTTGCGAAAACCACAGACGGGGTGACGATCCCAAAGACGAGATGACCCTCGATCGGACCCCTGTGACGCGCGGGGGCTCAAGGAAAGTTAGACTCGCACGAAGACCGAACGCACGGTCGTAGAACAATAGACCCCCATAGGGGTCAAAATTAGCAAAGACCTTTTTTGACCCACCAAATCTCACGGCTATACCCCGAGTGGTCTGATCTTGATGAAAGGGAATCACCGTCCCCAGGTCATGCCGTGGGCGACAAAAGAAGGCCAAGGTCCTCAGAGTCCCCCCGTTCGGAAAAGCCTCCAAAGGAGTATTCTACTCCTTCACAGGCTCGAGGGTCACTGTCAGGGACCAATACTAGGGTACCCAAAGAGGATGAGCTAATGACCATCAACATTTATTTATCCGAGCAGTCAAGAGTGCTATTACAGCTCCAACCGACCCCCAGGCGCGCAAGCTCCGCCTCGCCCGACCCTAAGGCCGCGGGCCCTGCCTCGTCTGACCTCTGGGGAAGGGCTCCGCCCCGCCTAACACCGAGGTCACGGGCTTCGCCTCACCCGACCTCGAGGTCATGGGCTCCACCTCGCCCAACCTCTGGTGGTGGACTCCGCCTCGCCCGACCTCCGGGGGCAGACTCCGCCTCGCCCGACCCTAAGGGGAGGGCTCCACCTCACCCGACCTCTAGGGCAGACTCCACCTCACCCAACCCCGAGGCAGCGAGCTCTGCCTTGCCCGACCCTTGGGTTTGCACTCTGCCTCGCCCGGCCTCTGGAGGACTCCACCTCGCCTGACTCGAGGTCACAGGCTCCGCCTCGCCCGACGGAGACCCATGCCACCGCCAACCACTCCAGGTCCAAGCATATGAGCCTAGGTCAAAGCTCTGACACCAGGGAAGAGACCGGCATGCCCCGATGTAACTCGTGGCCATGGGGGGCCATACCGGAGGGTTCACATCAAGAAAAACATCGGGCGTACCAGTGCTGTTCTGCCTAACCCCTGTATGAACACTGGCAGGTGCGTCAGCTCACCACAATGTCTGCTGCGACAGAATGGAATGCCATGCCCAGCAGACGATGCATGCGCGTGGCACCAGTGGTGGATGAGGCCAGGACGTGGAGCTATCCCTGTTGACATCTATAGGGTCGGTGGGACCTACATGAAGGATAAGAAGGACCCGGCGATCCTGAAGGCCGTCCTCTCCCTTTCGTTCCTTGTTTTTTCCTCCGCTGTAACCCATGCTTTCCCTTGGTCTATAAAAGGGAAAGCAGGGCGTCCCATGGACAGGGACTAGAATCGATCGATTGAGGCCAGACCCGATCGAACCACCACGAACCAATCAAACCTCGAATCGACCAGAACACAACACGAGCACACGACTGAGCAGCAACCGAGCTCTCGGCACCCGTTCACTCTTTCCACCAGAGACTTGGGATATGTCCCTCTCTCGCCCGTTTGTAACCCCTACTACAAACTTTCAGTGCTAGTAACACGAGCAGCAGCGACGAACTGGACATAGGGACATTCTGCCCGAACCAGTATAAACCTCGTGTCCTCTAAGTACACCATCCGAGCCAGACGTGCAATACTAGAAATTTACTGGTTGGTGGTAACTCAAAACACCGATAATTGGGGTCTTGCTCAACACACTCCAAGGCAGCTGTGGAATTTTGTGAGGTTGACGTGCCTCTTCCCCCACCCCAACAAAACTCCACTATGATACACCTCAGTACCCACCATGCAAATTCCCCTATCTTTTGCCCCTTTAGCAACTTAGTTAGCTTCGTTGACCCCTGCTAGGTTTTGCAAAGTGGACATTTTGCCCCCCTCTTAACTAGTTTTTAGTCTGAGCTCTGCCACCGCTCAAAGGCCTAGAGTATATTTAAGGAGTGTGGCAAATGACTTGCCATTTTATAAGACATGTGAAGATGAGAGGGATTAGGCAGGTCACACTAAAAGTGGGAAAAGTTGTGATAGGTCTCAACAAAATTATCAGAGATGCATCGTTGTCGAGGGGCACGTGTCTAGGAAAATGCAAGCTCAAGAACACGAACCTGGGTGAACAATTCTACCACAAGAAACCTAACTATCTGGATTGCGCTTAGTTTGTTTGGAGATACAGATGTTGATATTATTTTTCCTATAAGGAATTATTTTAGATCTCATTTTTCACAGTGAAATGTTGATACTATTTTCTATAGGGGACTATTTTGGAAATTGGATCTCATTCTCATAAAGAGAAACTAACCTGTTCGCTTAATCAGCCATGGTATAATATTTTTCTCTCACAACAAATCAGCTTCAGCCGGCTTATAGCCACAGAAACCATCAGCCGAACAGATAATTTGGATTACAGATAAAAAAAGAGAGACATGTTTGGATCTTATCCTCGCAGTGATTATTGTTTTTGCATAGTGAAAATCTCGGAATAATAGGTTTGAGATAGATAGTTGGATTATATCAAAGTAGTGGGATCCCATTCTCATTTTTCTATCTTACTTTTCTTGTTATTGGAAATCAAATAGGGTCTAAATATAGTCAAATTTAAATTCCTTGACTCATTAACAAAATAAGATAGCATTTTTTATGGACAGTAACAGCTAAGAGCAAAAACCGTTAACACTAAGCGCGTGTTTAGTTCCAGGAAGTTGTAATTTGGGACCACTGTAGCATTTTCATTTTTATTTGGCAATTAGCGTTCAAACATGGACTAATTAGGCTCAAAACGTTCGTCTCGCAATTTCCCACCAAACTGTGCAATTATTTTTTTTTCGTCTATATTTAATGCTCCATACACGGGCCGTAAACATTCAATGTGATAGGTGCTGTAGCACTTTTTGAGATTTTAGGGTGAAACTAAACACGCGCTAAGATAGCATTTTGCTGTGACTCGTACTGTGCACGTTTCACTGTTTCAGCGCGTGCCATCAGCATCAAGCACAACCCCTCGGACGCTTCTACCCCTGGCCCGGTGGGACCCGCCCGGCGCACGTGGTCGCGTCCCGCATCCCGACAACCCGACCTGCCACGTGGGCCACCCGGACCCGCTTCCCAACCCCATCCCTTCCCACCAAAATCTCCCGCCATCTCGACGCCTCTCCCGCCAAAACCAACCGACGCCCTCCCCTCTCCCGCCCGCCAGGACCGGGCGCACCGCGCAGCGAGACAGGCGGGCTAGTGTTTTGCCGCGCAAGCTACCCCGCAGATATAACAAGTCGGCGCGCGCCGCTTGGGTCCGAAACTCTTTTTTGGCGCGCATCCTTTTTTGGCGCGCATCGCAACAGCCGCCGCCGTTTCCGGTACCCTGTCGCTCGTCCACCACCACCGCCGCCCAACCCTAACAGAGCTCCCCTCCGCCTTCCCTCCGGTCGCCGGAGAGCCTGGTTTTTGTCGCGGCAGCGGTTTCGAGGCCTGTATTGGCAGTGCTTGGAAGGAGGGACATGGAGGGAGTCGCCAAGCCGTCCACGAGCTCGGGGGTCACGGATAGGGCCTCCTCCGCCGCGGCCTCCACAGAGGAGAGGTTCGCCGATCTGTGCAAGGTACGGGCTCTCACCTGCCGCGGCGTTTGCGCCGCTCCGTCGGCAGGGGCTTTCGACCTTTCGTTGGGTGCTGGAATTTGTGTTTTTTTTCCTGTGCAAGGTGTGCTTTTTTTTTTCCAATGTCTTTGAGCTGCTTCGTGTGTGTTTGCTACGTGAAAAAAATCATGGAAGATCGAAGATTTGGGCGGATTTTCTTGTTTGGAGTTTAATTTGGGCTGGATCTGGCGCTCCCCTTTGGTTTTGCATCTTCTTCTTTTTTTTTGGGGGGGGGGGGGGGGCATGTGTCAGGTGTTAGCTTTTCTGGCTGTGGTACGGTCTTTGGGGTTCAGTGCTCTCGACCCACTGACTTTTTGTTATCCCAACCAATTTCTCGCCCTTTTAATCCTTCGAATTTCATTTTGAAGATAAAGGAACCATTCCGATCCATTTTTTTCGGTTTCCTTGTGATGTGTGAAAATTTATGTTTTTCCACCTTTCGCTGCCAACATTTTGCTGTCTACTGGGGTATTTTTTTTTTTTATGATCTGTGGCTGATCCTTTCAAAATCGAATAAATGAAGTGTCTTTAGAAGGTTCCATTTTGTTTTACGCACTTTTTTTTTTGAGGAATGTGGCCCTACAGTGAATATATTAAACGTTTTACACACTTCAAATTTGAGTCATACTGTCTTTCGTATGTCTTTATCATTAGTGATTCTGTACCTGGGAGTTTATATTTACTACTCCTGCAGTCCTGCTTGTTCTATTTTTAGGAAATAGATATGCATAATCTTGTGATGTTCCATTTTATCGCTGCTGTTCTGTTAACTGATTCTCGCATACCCTAATTTTTTATCTGCTCTGTTGTTTGCTGGCGAGCAGAGCAAGCTGGGACTGGACGAGAGCACAACGAGGCAGGCAATGCAGCTTTTCAAGGAGACCAAGAACATCCTCAAGTCCAGCGTGTCTTCCTTGGGCGGCGGATCGGTAAGATTGCGTTTTCTTTGTCTCTGGTGTAGTTAGAGTGCTTCTTCCATCCAAATTTAGGACCATGATGTATTGCTAAAACCTATGTCTGCTACCTATTGGATTTATGTATAGCCCGAGGAGATCGAGAGGTTCTGGTCTGCCTGTGTTCTTTACTGTGTGTCAAGGCTCAGCAAAGCGGGGAGGTCCAAGGAAGATGGCAGTGATCTCGCTTTGCCAGATTTTGAGGGCATCTAAGCTGAAGTAAGAGTCACGCTAGGTTTGTTTGGTTGAGGAACAATCACTTCTCACTTAGGCTAATCCCTGCATTCGTTTTGTTGATTCCATGTAGCATTGTGGACTTTTTCAAGGAGATGCCACAGTTCTGCTTAAAGGTTGCACACGTTCTGACTGGCCTATATGGTTCAGATTGGGAAAAGAGGCTTGAGGTATATTATGCAATTAGTATGCTCCCCCTGTTTTAGAATCCATTTTAGAATTGAACATGTTTGAGCTTCCTCTCTTATTAATGCATTTCCTTGTTTTGTGCTCAGTTGAAAGGAACTGCAAGCGAATGTTGTCCATTTAAGCTTGCTAAGCAGGTGAAATTATACTTTCTATTTAGCGTTTTAAAAAATTATTCTTTCTATTGCTTTTGCTTGTGTGACGTGGCTGTTAGTCTCTTAGAATCAATCACAGTAGGTCATCGGAGTACAATACAGTGGGGTATTGAGGAGGAGGAGCCGGATCCCGCCATAGGGTTCATCGGTGAAGTTCTGCGCTAGGCAGCGACGGTCGGAGAAGAGAGAGCGACGCAGTGAAGACCGTGGTGGCGCAGTGCAGTGGCGGCGGTGGTGCTTCCCGTCACTGGCTGCGCCCCTCTGTTAGATCGGAGTAGGGTTTCTAGGTGGGGCGTACGGCTCAGGCGAACCTCGTACTGAGAGCCGCCGGCCCCACCTCTATTTAATGCGCAGTGTGACGGGGCCCGCCAGCCATAGATGGACTGGGCACCCCCGATCAGGGCGCGAGGTCAAGGCCCAAGTGGCCGTTGGGCCACTGTGGTTGGGAGATCAAACCAACAGTGGCTACTCAGCATAAGACGTCTAGCTTTTGTTTTTGTAAATTGCTGTGCTAGAATGTTGATTCACTGCTAGTTTTACTGGACTGAAATGAAATCACATTGGAGCATTTGGTAAATGCAATGCTGAGTTTCAGTGGATTGGAGGTATATTTGGTACAATAACTTGAGCAGGCATATCCTGTACTGCTTGTACTACTCTAGCATTCTTATGTCCCCTATAAGGTGATACCATAAATATCGGGATAACAGTCTTCTTTTTTTGTTATCCCAAAACTATCTTCTCTTTTGTACAACCTGTATAAACCGTATGTATCCTAGAAAGTTCAAAACGGTAGGCTAAAATTCCATTATTCAGCTTAGATGTTTTTAAAATCATCCCCATTTGCTGAATCATTGTGTATATATGGACGATTATTAAGGATTGTGACGCCATTCAAATAGGCCAACGATATATGAGCAAATTGTGCTACAGTGCAGGTGCTTAATTGGTTTCAAGCTTCATGTATAATCTGGTTTGAAGACCATTTGCAAGTAATATCTACTGTACCTTAAATTCTATGCTGCTGCCTGCTTTGCTGTTTCCTTCTCATCGTCATCGATAGTTTCCTCTATAAAAGGATAAATTATTAACTATCGATGACTGTGGTTCAGGCACTACAAGCGTGCATACCAGGAGCTATTCTCGTCAAATGATGGCAAGTGTTCAGACAATTCTTCAGAATCAAACAACCAAGAGGCTTCTGATTATTATCGCTTTGGATGGTTGCTCTTTTTAGTCCTAAGAATCGAAACATTCAGCAGATTCAAGGATCTTGTGACATCCACAAACGAACTGGTTTCTGTGTTGGTAAGGACGCTATGATCTTCACAAGTGTTCTCTTCACTTGCAGCAGGACAATTGATCTATACTATACTGTTAGTTAACTTGAAAGTAATGGATACTGCTTATTTTGCACGCCTTGCAGGCTGTACTTATCATTCATGTTCCTGTGCGGCTAAGGAACTTCGATATAAAGGATTCATCCTACTTTGGTAGTGGCAACCAATTCTTATTTGACAGATGCTGTTTGCTAATCATGGTCTGCTAGTTATAGCAGTTGTGGCATAAAACTCAGTGCGTCCATTTATTGGTTTGAATCAGGTAAGAAGTCAGATAGGGGAGTCAGTCTTATTGCTTCTCTGTGTGAAAAATATCATACCTCAGAAGATGAGTTGAGCAAAGCACTGGAGAAGACAAATACTCTCATAATGGATATTCTGAAAAAGAAGCCATGCCCAGCTACTTCAGCATGCCAACAGGATAATTTGTCTTTCATTGATCCAGGTAAAGACCTGCTACGCAAGAATGATTTTAATGTTTCGTATTCACTGTTTTTGTTTCACAAGCTTGTCTGGTGCACAGTCTCACTAAGGTTTCTTCTTTGATGCAGAAGGTTTGACAGTTTTTAAGGATTTGCTTCAGGGAGACTCATTGAAATCAAGTCTGCTAATCCTGGAAAAAGAATATGAAAATGCAATTAACACAAAAGGCGAGCTAGATGAGCGCATGTTTGCTAATGATGAGGACAGTTTACTTGGCAGTGGAAGCCTTTCAGGTGGAGCCATTAATTTACCAGGCACAAAGGTAATACTAACTAGCAAGCTTATTCATCCATTGCTTCATAACTTGAAAGCTTTTAAATTATTTAAAATTGTATGTATGTTGTGGTATTTCAGAGAAAGTATGATGTTATGGCCTCACCTGCAAAATCAATATCAAGCCCAAATCCAATGTCTCCTCCACGTTTTTGTCTATCTCCTAAAGGAAACAGCTTTTGCAACTCAAAGATGGCTCCTATCTCTCCAGTGAGCACAGCCATGACAACTGCCTAAGTGGCTTCGGAGTACAGTATCTTCCCTTCCATCAAAACCTTCTGGGGAACTATTGCGCTTCTTCTCAGCATGTGATAAGGATCTAACAGATGACATTGCACACAGAGCTGGGATTATACTTGGAGCCATATTCACGAGCAATTCTTTTGGTGAACGGATCTGTACTAATATGCGAAGCGCAAATAGGATGGATGCTATCTGGACAGAGCAAAGAAAAATGGAAGCCCTTAAGCTATATTATAGGGTTCTGGAATCTATGTGTAGGGCTGAGTCACAGATCTTGAGTGGGAACAATCTTACATCACTTTTGTCTAATGAACGTTTCCATCGGTGTATGATAGCATGTTCTGCAGAGTTAGTTCTTGCAACTCACAAGACTGTCACTATGATGTTCCCAGCTGTGTTGGAGAAGACTGGCATTACAGCCTTTGACTTGAGTAAAGTCATAGAGGGTTTTGTTCGGCATGAAGATACACTCCCAAGAGAGTTGAAGCGCCATCTGAATTCTCTTGAGGAACGGCTGCTAGAAAGCATGGCATGGGAGAAAGGGTCATCAATGTACAATTCCTTAATTGTTGCTAGGCCGGCACTGTCTGTAGAAATAAACCGGTTAGGTTTACTGGCTGAACCAATGCCATCACTTGATGCAATTGCAGCACATCATAATATCTCATTGGGTGGCCTGCCGCCTCTTCCCTTCCAAAAACAGGACCGTTTGCAAGGTATCATTTTATCATTCCTTCAGCATAATGCCTATTACATATTCCTGAAGTGTTTAAAGCAGTATTTCTTTGTTTTTTCCACTTTTCAAGCGTGCGAATAAGTGATTGAACATCCTTTTTGTTAATTGTGTTTCCTGTAGATAAAGATGAAGTCAGGTCTCCCAAAAGGGCATGCACTGAGAGGAGAAATGTGCTGGTGGACAGCAATTCATTTCGATCACCAGTGAAGGACATTATTAAATCAAAGTTACCACCTCCTCTTCAATCAGCTTTTGCAAGGTTAATATTCCTTTCTGACTTCTTTGTGAACTCTTTCCTCAGCTGGATGCTTAAGTGGAAATTTCCCTTTTTGTTATTCTTATTGCAGTCCAACAAGACCGAATCCTGCAGCAGGAGGTGAAACATGCGCAGAGACAGGAATAGGTGTGTTCTTTAGCAAGGTAAGTGTTCCTTCAGATGCATCCTAATGTGAGAAGATAAGATGCTTGCTGTTCACGCCATATCCCTCTATCCCTGCAGATAGCAAAACTCGCAGCCATTAGAATCAGAAGTCTCTGTGAAAGACTGCAACTTTCTCAGCAAGTTCTGGAGCGAGTATATTCCCTTGTCCAGCAAATACTTAGCCAACAGACTGGTCTTTTCTTCAACAGACACATTGATCAGATCATACTATGCAGCATATATGGAGTTGCCAAGGTAAATCCTTATAAATTTGTCGAAGTTCCAATATTAACAGATAAAAGTATTTCCTACTGTAATCATTAAATTTCTTACTGACAACAATTTGCAGATCTCTCAACTGGAACTTTCATTCAAGGAGATTATCTTTCGGCTACAGGAAACAACCTCAATGCAAGCCACAAGTTTTCCGAAGTGTTTATGTTCATTGGCCCCCAAGAAGCCGTAATGGGGTAAGTTCCATCTTGTTTTTAGCTTTTAAGAATTTTGCAATGAGTTGAAAGTTTATCTGACTGAATTATATCCTGCCAGAAAACAGGAGAAGATCATGTTGATATTATCACTTTCTACAATGAAGTATTTATTCCTGCTGTCAAGCCTTTGTTAGTGGAGGTAGGACCTGGTGCTAGTCCAAAGAAGAAAGAAGAGGAAAAAGGTTCTGTTGATGGTATGCACCCAATTCAGAAATTAAGCACATCGTTCTAGTGCTGACTCCATAAAGGCTTTGCTGAAATATTTTAATTGTATCAGTAGGTCCACACCCAGAATCTCCTCAGCTAGCTCGGTTTCCAAACCTTCCTGACATGTCTCCAAAGAAGGTTTCTGCTACTCATAATGTATATGTCTCACCACTACGATCATCGAAGGTAAAATACCTGTCAATTTGTTGTGTATCTTTTCAATCTCACCTGACTGAACTATTTTGGTAATCCTCCATCAATGCCGTGACAACTTTATAACTGTACTCTGCAGATGGATACTTTGCTCTCCCCAAGCTCAAAGAGCTACTATGCATGTATTGGCGAGAGTACCTATGCATTTCAAAGCCCCTCCAAGGACCTGAAGGCTATCAATAACCGCCTAAATAGGTAAAATTAGAAAAAGAATAGTTCACTAAAGGTTTGCTCATTCAGTTTCCAACAACAGATAACTGATGTCCAGATTTACTTGCAATGTGTCCAGTGGGAAGAAAGTTAGCGGACGACTTAACTTTGATGTTGTCAGCGATCTGGTCGTTGCCAGTAGCCTCAGCAGCGATCAAAATGCCAAGCCTGCAGCCACGGAAGTGGTTCCCATCAAGACACAGGTGAAATGCGAGCCATCTGACTCGTGATCGACTTTGTGATGCTGCATCACCAATCCAGTCCAACCTATTATAGATTGTTAGGTTTCAGATCCTCTGATTTAGATATTAGATGGCCCTTGTTTGTGTTTGTGTTTTTGACATCGGAAACATCTCTGTGAGCAGCTCTACCTTCGGTAAAATATAAGAAAGCTGCCCTGAGAGCACCCTTAACCCAACTCGCTTTGTAAGAGATAGTAAGTACCATAGCCATGTAACTTCATAAGTTTTGAAAGGTTCTGTAAATGCAAAATGGTCATTGTCAATTCCGGTACAGCTGCCATTGCTTGTTCGTGGCTGTTTTACTATCAAGCCTGTCAGCACTGTGCTACGTTGTTTTTAAATCTATCTGCTTGAATGTAATTATGTAAAGGAGACGACCCCTGTTGTGGTGCCTGAGCGCCACAGTGCGAGGTTGGCGGCCAAGGCTTCTGCAAACTTCACTGATATGACTGCAAAAGCATTCTCAGCGCAAGGCTGTGCTCAACTCCCTGTCTGGCTGTTCGGCTTCTCTGAAGAAGCAGGTCAACAAAAGGTGCATTTTATGTCGCGAATAAGCATTCCAATCAACGTTTCGGACCTGCGCAAGTTTGTTTCCTCAGCGGGCTCTCAGCTGCTGTTCGCCGGCCTCCCTAGGAGTGGTCACTGATGTTGCAGAATGAGGACCGAATTGTTCTTCAGGTGGCTTGACATGGAGTCTCGCAGCTGCTCCTGTCTTTCGGCCGGTCTGTGTTTGCTGCCTTACCTTAACTCCTTAAGTTTGTCTTAGTTGCAGTGGCAGCGTGTGTTGTGTCCTGGTCTGTCTCGTGTTCTATGTTTTTTTTAACGCAGTCTCGTGTTCTATGTGGTGTTGGTCGCTGCCAGTTTACTCTCTTGCCGACGTGTTTTGCCGTTGGTGGGATTGTCAACTGCTGTCACCTCGTGTCACTAGTTGCTTAGGTGCCTTGTCTGTCAGTAATGGGGTCTAATGCTCGTTCTATTTCTATCTTGTCTTCGAATGTTCGTGGGATTGGCAACAGAATTGTACCATTGTTCGCGATGCGCTTCATGCCGCTGCTCCTTCGGTGGCGTGCATTCATCAGGAGTCTAAAAGCTCCAAGATTATCTCAACCATGAAAGCAAAAACCTTCCTCCCTCTAAAACTGTCCAACTCGTTCAGATACAATAGCGCTTCGGGCTCCAGGGGAGGCATCGTGGCCGCCTGGGACGACGCTGCTCTCTCATTTGAGGCTCCCATTCGGAGACGATACTCCATCACCACTTTCTTCTCTTCCAACTTCTCTGACATACGTCTGGCTGTAACTAATATTTATGCTCCCTCTGATCACTGGGATTCGCGGATTTCTTAGAGGACCTGCTTGGATTTACTGTCTCAAATTCACTGTCCTTGGATGCTGGCTGGCGACTTCAATCTTGTGAGGTTTGCCAATGACAAAAAACAACAACGTTTCCACCTCCCTTATGTAGTTATGTCTGCCTTCACTAATGCCATCCATAGCTTAGGTGTTCAGGAGCTCAAACTCATTAATAAGAAATATACCTGGATGAACGGCCAACTGGTCCCTGTGCTCTCGGCTTGATAGAGTGTTTGTCAACAATGAGCTGAACTTGGCCTTTCCCTTAATGATAACACTTACAACATGAAGCACTTGATGCAACCTATAACATACATCTAAAACAGATGAAACATTCGCTTGCAATATATGTGCATGACCACTGCAACATATGCAACATACATATAAAACGCTTGCAACATAGGCTTAAAACGGCTGAAACATACACTTGCAACATACGTGTATAGCCATTGCAACATATGCAACATCCAGATGAACACACTCCGCATGCGCAGCGCTTCCAGCGTCTACTAATGAAAACACTTGCAATATGAAGCACTTGCTATAGCATACGTCTGAAACAAGGAAAACATACACTTGCAACATGTGTATAACCAATGCAACATACAGATAAAAACACTTACAATATACTGTCTGAAAACAGCTGAAACAGTCAAAACATACACTTACAACATATGCATATATGCATTGCAACATATGCAACACCAAATCTAATTTTGCAACATCTAAATGAAACATATGCAACTATCTAGATGAAACATACATCTAAAACACATGAACATACGAAGCTCGACGCCAACGTGGAGCTCAATGCCATAGGAGTGACGCGGAGGTCGCCGGTGCTGAGCTCATGCGCACACACAAATTAAATTAGTTTTCATTTTACTATGCATACATGTGCAGCGACATGTATCTAAAAAATAACGACATGCATAATGTGTTGCATGTGGATGGAAGGATTTCACGTGGGGCAAAGCCTACGCGTGTTTTCACGTGATGGGGACCATGGGTGGGACGCGATGTAGACGGGGCGCGCAACAAATAGAAGGAGGCGGATGTGGATCGCATGCATGTGGTGATTGAGGATGTGATTCTTGTGATTGAGGAGTAATTGGTGATTGATTTTCTTTCCACTTTTGTCGGATGGACGACTTGCGGGCGAGGCAACCCCTTGGCATGACGGGAGAAAACTAATTACGGAAGGATCACGGGCGAGACACGATATAGGTCCCGTTCGGCTTACCCCATATTCGACATGTTCGACTTGTTTTTTTAGCCGGGACAGTGTTTTTCTCTTACAACAATTCAGCCAGAACCGTGTTTTTCAGCCAGTTTCAGTCAAATTCAGCAAGCCGAACGGGGTCATAGACGGGGCGTGCGGCGCGCACGGGGTCCATCCGAACGATCGGACGCCAGCATTACCGCTCCAAATGCCACTCTTTCTTCCCTCCCTCGTTCGACTTCTGACCACACTCCTCTTCTTGCTTGCCTGTCTACCTCTATTCCAAAATCCTCCGTTTCCGCTATGAAAACTGGTGTCTTCGGAACCGATCTTTCCTTCCGACCATTTTGCCTACTTGGCGATCTAGGGATCATGTGCTTGACGCGGCCAGCCGGATCGCGAGCTGCTTGAAGTCGATGAGATCTATGACCAAGGTACTTTCACCGTGCTAAGGCAGCTACTTGGATGATCGATGGAGTACTTGTTGCTAATCATGATACTAACTCTCGAGCACTAACTGAATTCTAGGAGAACCTACTTGGGTCTCCAGGGACGTCATCCTGGGCTTTTGACGTCCAACAGCGACCAACCTGCAACTTATCTACGCCGTCCACGGAAGCCTTTGCTACCCTCAGACCATGAATCTCTACTATATTTCGACTGTAAGGGACCAATCAAAACTATACTACGTCAAAAAAAAGAGTCAGCCACTAAGAGACTTCAACCATTCTACACCAACGAAAATATACCCAGTGCCAACTATATAGTACAGTCTATATTAGTAGTCGGCCCCATAAGGCCCACGGCCCAAGTACCTATTGTATTCATGTACATGTATCTAAATACTATTGTTTGGAAGATTTGATTTTGGTTTATTTTGCTAAACTTAGCATGGCATCAGAGCTAGGTCTTCCGCCGCCGCCGTCGGTCTAGTTGTCACCGTCGGCGAGGGGTCCTCGGTCGCGGTGCCTCTCTTTTTTTCGCCACCGGGCCAAATCCTCTTCATCCGAGGCCGCCGTCCACGCGAACCTTAGCTGTCTACTCGTGCTGCCGTCGCCGCATCATACCTACATGCCCATCCGCCCGTGAAGTCCATGCGGTTCCAAATCCTCTGCATCCGAAGCCGCCATCCTCAGGCGGCCCGTCCCCACGCCGTCCGCGCGAACCTTCATCGTCTACCCGTGCTGCCGTCGCCGCATCATACCTGCGCGCCCATCCGCCCGTGAAGTCCGCGCGGTCCACGCGTTTGTCCACCCTGCCTGCTCCTGCACATCATCCATCCGGTTCGTGCAGAGTTGCTGGCTTGTTTTCTGTGCGTGCCTCTTGCCCCTGAGAAGCTAGTTGTTCGTGCCTACTGCCGTTGTTGCTGCTTGGCTGTCAGAACTGCAAATGGGTTCATCCGTTGCATCTAGCTCCACTATGGCACCTATTACCTTTGCTGCCCCTGCTCTTGATATCAAATTGACTGGTCAGAATTATAGAGAGTGGGCTTATTCCTTCAAAATGCTTCTTCATTCTGCCGGTGCCGGTCTTGCTTCACATCTTACAGATTCCCCGCCTAATGCTAGTGACAAAGATGTAAAGGCTTGGAGGGATGTTGATGACCAAGTAATGACTATTCTAGCCATGAATGTTGATCCAACTATTAGATATTGTCTAGGAGGATCTCAGTACAGCTAAAGAAATGTGGGATTTTCTAAAGGAGCGGTATCAAGCAAAGTAGCTCTACACTTCGCTATTACCACTCTTAAACAACTTCATTCATTTACAGCAACAAGATCTAGTCGGTTGAGGACTATCACACTGCTTGTATGAAGCTATCTAGTCAGTTAGACTCAATGGTGCCAAAGCCTAATTCAGCTTGCAAGGAGTGTGGTGTCAGGGATAAGTATGAGCAGCAAAATAAGATATTTCACTTTATGATGGGCCTTCGGTCCACGTGTTTGAGCTCATTCGTGCTCAAATCCTTGGACGCTCCAGTCTTCCTACCATGGCTTGAAGCACTTTCAGCTGTCCTTGCTGAGGAGGCAAGGCTTCGCACTATAGATGTTGCTCCTCTAGTTCCTCAACACACTTGTCCTAGCAAGCACCTCCTTAGTATGTTGTCATGGATAGCTCTCTTGTTTCTAAAGAGAAACCTAAAGAGAAACAAAAATACAAGCATTATGGTGGAAAAACACATACTGAAGAGCATTGTTTTTAGAAATACCCACATCTCTTCCCTAGACCCCGCATAGAGCGGGAGCTCTCTACACTGGGTACGCCCACATCTCTTGAAGGAGTTCAAGGCCAAGCGTGCAACATCTCATATGGGTATTACAACAACTATTTCTCGGCCACTCCTTCACCGTTGCCTCCAAGTACCACTACAGCAGCATCACAGTTCTCCACACCTGTTGGTGCCTACATGTCTGGTGGCTCTATAGCTTCGGCTTCAGTTTCAGGTACTTCTGTACCCTGGGTCTTGGACTCAGGTGTCTTTTTTCATATGACTTCCGATAAATCTCAGTTGGATTTCTGTCGCCCTCTTCCTAATAATAAACATGTTCAAACTGTTGATGGTAGTTCTTGTATCGTTACTCATCATGGCAATCTTGCTACTTCTGATTTCACTGTTTCCTTTGTGCCTGAACTCTCTATGAATCTTATGTCTGTTGGTCAACTTACCGACATGAATTGTTTTCGTTGGGTTTGATGATACCTCTTGCTTTGTTCAGGATCATCGAACCCAAGCTCTTCTTGGTACTGGCCATCACCATAAGAATTCCTCTGGCCTCTACATCCTCGATCATCTACATCTACCGATGTCCTCGTCAACATCTTTACCACCACCATCATTACCATCTTTTGCTTCTCCTATGGTTACCTTTCCTCAGTGGCATCACCGTTTGGGCCATTTATGTGGCTCTCATTTGTCTAGCTTAGTTAAGCAGGGTGTTCTCGGCAACGTGTCCATAGATCCCTCTTTTGAATGTATTGGTTGTAAATTGGGAAAGCAGATACAACTTCCATATCCCACTAGTAGTTCTAGAACTAAACATCCTTTTGATCTTGTTCATTTAGATGTATGGGGTCCGACTCCTTTTGCTTCAAAAGGTGGTCACAAATACTAAGTTATCTTTATTGATGATTACTCTCGTTATACATGGATCTATTTTATGAAACATCGATCTCAATTATTGTCTATATATCAAGCCTTTATTCGTATGATACATACTCAATTTTCATCTACTATTCGCATTTTTCGTTCTAATTCTGGAGGAGAATACTTGTCAAATGCCTTTCTTCAAGTTCTTTCATCTGAAGGAACTCTTGCCCAATTATCATGTCCTAGTGCTCATGCACAGAATGGTGTTGCCGAGCGAAAGCATCGTCATATTATTGAAACAGCTCGTACTCTTTTGATTGTATCTTTCGTGCCTGCTCACTTTTGGGTAGAGGATATCTCAACTGTTGTCTACCTAATTAATCTTCAACCCTCCTCTCGCCTTAGGGCAAGTGTCCTAGAGAAATTCTACATGGATCCCATCCTAGCTATGATCATCTTTGTGTTTTTAGATGCAAATGTTATGTTCTTCTTTCTCCTCATGAACGCACTAAACTGACTGCTCAATCAGTTGAGTGTGCTTTCCTAGGCTATAGCCTTGAGCATAAGGGGTATCGTTGTTATGATCCTTCTACTCGCCGTATTCGTGTTTCTTATGATGTCACCTTCATTGAGTCTTGTCCTTATTTCCACTCACCCACCTCAAAATCATCATCTTCAAATGACTCTATTTCTTTCCTTTCATTACCTCCTATCTACATTGATTTATCATCACCTTCCTCTTCTACTTCTCCTATGGACTCTCTCACGCCTCCATCTGATATTCATATTTCTTCTGATCTTCTTGTTCCTTCACAATCTATTCTTACACGGCCCTCCCATTCATTTCCAGAATAGTCGTCGTCCTCGTGCTCCTTCAAATCCTTAGCCATCTGCTAGTCTTCCTGATCCTGAGGCTAGTACCACAAATACTCCTTCTCATGATCCTTCTTCTAGTCTAAACACACATTATAATCTTAGAAATTGAGCCACCATTCATGCACCCAACAGGCTTGGTTTTCTCATTGCTGGTGTTGCTAGTGAACTTGAACCTTCTTCATATAAGGAGGTAGCAGGTAATCTAGTTTGGGAGCAGGCTATGTCCGAAGAACTTGCAGCTTTAGAACGTACTAGTACTTGGGAGGTGGTTCCTTTACCTGCACATGCTGTCCCCATCACATGCAAATGGGTATTTAAAGTTAAGACCAAAGCTGATGGATCAATTGAACGATACAAAGCTCGCCTAGTTGCTCGAGGTTTTTAGCAATCTTATGGACGTGACTATGAGGAGACCTTTGCTCCTGTTGCTCACATGACTACTGTTCGAGCTCTCATTGCTATGGCTGCCATTCGCTCATGGAACATCTCCCAGCTAGATGTTAAAAATACTTTTCTTCATGGTGATCTACATGAAGAAGTCTATATGCAACCACCCCCAGGATGTTAAGGTACCAGATGGTTATGTTTGTCACCTTCGTCGTCCTCTTTATGGCTTAAAGCAAGCACCTCGTGCATGGTTTGAACGATTAGCTTCAATTGTTAAAGCTAATGGTTTTACTCCTAGTGATCATGATCCTGCACTGTTTGTCCATGTTTCTGAGCGTGGGCGCACACTACTTTTACTCTATGTGGATGATATGCTAATTACTGGTGATGATACTAAATATATTGCCTTTGTAAAGGCACGTCTTCATGAACAATTCATGATGTCAGATATCGGTTCTTTGAGGTACTTTCTTGGCATAGAAGTCACAATGACATCTCATGGCTATTATCTGTCACAACAGAGATATCTTCAAGATTTAATAGCTTGATCTAGCCTCTCTAATACTCGTACTATAGCAACACCTATGGAGCTTAATCTTCAGCTACGACCCAATGATGGTACACCTTCTTGCTGATCCTTCCTGATATCGTCATATTGTGGGTAGTCTTGTTTATCTTACTATAACAAGGACCCAACATTGCTCATGCTGTACATATTCTTAGTCAATTTGTTGGTTCCCCCACATTAGTTCACTATGCACATTTGCTTCGTGTTCTATGGTATTTACGAGGGACAGCAACACAATGACTATTTTATGCCAAGTCAAGTCCACTTCAGCTGCATGCTTACTCTGATTCTACATGGGCAAGTGATCCTATGGACCATCACTCTATCACTGGTTATTGCATCTTTATTGGTACTTCTCCCATTGCATGGAAATCAAAGAAACAAAGTGCAGTATCACGCTCTAGTACTGAAGCAGAACTTAGAGCTCTTGCTACTACAATTGCTGAGATAATTTGGCTTAGATGGTTGCTGGCTAATCTTGGAGCTTCATCTGATAACTCTACACCTCTTTTGTGTGATAATATGAGTGCTATTCTAATCGCTAATAATCCAATCAAGCATGAGCTGACCAAACATATTGGTGTTGATGCATCATTTATTAGATCTCATTGCCAACAGTCCACAGTTGATCTCAAATATGTTCCATCTGAGCTTCAAGTGGCAGACTTCTTCACCAAGCCTCAAACAAAGGAACATCATCGTTTTTATCTTTTCAAACTCAATGTGTCTGATTCTTAATCAGCATTCACCTTGAGTTTGAAGGGGGGTGTCAATTATATAGTATAGTCTATACTAGTACTCTGGCCCATAAGGCCCATGGCCTAAGTGCCTATTGTATACATGTACATGTATCTGAATACTACAGTATGGAAGATTCGATTCTGGTTTATTCGGCTAAACTTAGCATCTAGGATTACAACATCGTTAAAATATATGGCTTCCTAATCCTTTCTTAAAGGCTTCAACTTGATCTGATGGCAAACGTTGTTCGGATCTCCCACCCCCAAGGCTTCAGGGCTCGCCTCACACATCCCACACACCACCTGCACGACTACACACCGCGTGAGACCCAATATCGAATCCTAGACTCACAAAAAAAACGTCATTGGGGCAAAGAGCCAAATAAAGAGCATATGAGGACGACGGGAAGGGAAGGAAACAATTGTACCTCCGATATAGACGGGATGCCGGGCGCAGCAACGAAGCCGACGGTCGGTTAAAGGAAATCAATCTCAATCCCACCAGTTGAGGGGGACGATTGATTCATGTTTCCTCTTGGTGCCTTTTTGCTTGATGCTGAAGGAAGGTTCATGTTCCCTTTTGTTTCCTTTTCTTTTATGCTTGATCGTGAAATGACTTGATGGACGCTGAATTTTTGGTGAAAAAACAAGTCGGAGAAACCGCCCCTGACATCTCTGCCTACGTGCGGTTCCGATCCTGCCGGCCGCCACTACCGCCTGCACGCTGCCTGCCCGTGCCGCAGCCTCGCCGTCCTGGCCGACCAAGACCTAGAGGAACGCCGCCGGAGCCCCGCACGTTCACCGCTGCCCGAGCCCCGTAGGAGGGTTTGCAGCGCCGCGCTGGATGCTCGCCCTGACGCTCCGCCATCAAAGCCAACTACTGTTTGCCGCGTCGAAAGCTGCTCCGACAATCCATGCCTGCTCGCCCGCCGTCGAAGCCCATCGGCCACTCGCCGTCGAAGCCAGCTACAGTTCGCCACGCCGGAAGCCGCTCCGATGATCCGCGGTCGCTCGCCCGACGTCGAAGCCCGCCGGTCGCTCGCCCTGATGCTCTGGTGGCGAACCCGTGGTGCAGCGCCCCGGACGGCCGCGCCGGCCGCTTGCCCGCTGTCGAACCCACACCACGCCGCCTGCCCGTGCTGCTCAGCTTCCAGGAGCTGTCGGATAGTCCAGCATTGTCGGACTCAGCTTTGGGTAGGTGATATGGCTGTTTAAACTAAAGACTTAATTTAGAAGAATTTAAAAGGTTTAATTCCAAATTTCTGCCTGCTGTTTACACCATGAACATGCACAAATAGAAGTAATCCACATCCTTTACAAAGTAGTCAAATCATTTTCTTGTTGTACCTGCAAACAAAGCATCATCAACAGGCTACCAGTTGTACCATCACATGATTTAGCAGAAAATCTTACTGTAGTTGGATTTGAGATTGTTTACTGTTGAGTAACTCCTATTTTTATATGGTTTGCATTGAATAGATCAGCCTTCCTCGATCAGAGGTATGTGACGAAGGTTGAGCTATTCAGTATCAGGTCAACCTGGAGTTAATCTGTGGCATATAGTGTTTTTTTTGTTTGGGTTTAGTAAGTGCAATTTTTTTGGACAAAGATAGTATTATGAAACTATGTAGTTGTTTTTATAAGATCAAACTATGTAGTTACCGAACAGCTATAGAACTTAGCAGTTCGATAGTTATAACAAATGGTTAGAAAAGATAAGCCGATATGATCTCGATCTCTATTGTAGTCTGAAAGAAGATATGAGTCGATAAGATCTTGATGTCTACTTAATTTGCAAGACAGATAAATTTGCGAGAGCACCGCACTGTCGCCGAGTCTGTGAAGAAGGTATGCATCTGGATAGAAGGCAGCAACCCTACCACCATCAGCTGCAGAAGCCACTGAACCCAATCATACCCAACAATGTCCTTAGGGTTTATGGTTTTATGTTATTATTTTCTAATAAAGCCTCATCTTCTGTTATTATATTTCATGCGAATTAACTTCTTGCTATTGCGAGCTTTCTAAATTGATTTGATCATTAAAATAATATTATATATATATATATATATATATATATATATATATATGTTGATAGCACATCCTGATATTCGTGCTTGCCGGTGTGATGCTGGGTATCTCTTCTTCTCTACAACTAAAACATTCATAACTATTCCGTCCACAGGTCCGACATCAAAGCCGCTCCATGCGATCAGATCAGGAAGGCAACGCGCACTCGATCCATGCGATCAGCTCAATCCCCATAACAGCCGCAACAAATCAGGAAGACAAAAATCAATTTCCGTAACAATCGTGATCAATTCCCAGCAAATCAGGAAGGCAAAAATCAATTCAAGTAACAATCGTGATCAATTCCACGATCACCCCACGCCGTCAATTTTCTGAGGATGTTTATGAAACTAGAATACCTGCTTGATGTGACTAAATCATTTTAACTATATCACGGGTCAACATAAAATTGTGGATGCAGGGAATTTCTATGCATTTTTTGTTGCATGGCTTCTTTGGGACTTTGTCATGTTGCAAGGCCTAACTATTTCGTTCTTTGCCATGGTTTTGTTAACATGCATTCAAGTCATTTTCACGAGATTTGACTACGAGATCCTGACTTTGTTTGTTGGCCGTTGTAGATTACTTTGATGGGTTGAGTAGCTCTTTGTACGACACTTCTGCAACATGTTCCTTGTCAGTGGTGGCTTTCTTGCCAGTTGTGGCTACAATTTTGCAGATGAGATCATAAAATAGAAGTAATACATGTTTGCCAATGGGATTAGAAAGAGTTTTCAAGATGTTACCACTCACCACAATCACTAGATGTTACCACTCCTGCCATTACATATTGGTAGGGCATCGTCGTACCAACACGAAGTGGAAGATGAATAAAATAATGTAAAGGATAGATCAATACTGTCCTTTGTATGAGATGAATTTCTTGTAATACCATCTTCTCTAACTTTACTGGAATATAATATAGGAAAGCTGCATTGAGAGTGCTGCCCTTTTATTGGGTATTGGCTTATAGATTTTTTTACTGGTTATGGTATAGAAGAGATGAGTATATATTTCAATGGTTTAAGGTATTTTCTTAAGGTGATTGATGGTTCCCTTATGGAGACTGTTGAAGAAAAGCTAAGAAATCTGGTGAAATGCTGCAATCACGTAAAGAAATAACACTCATAGGCTAATATGCATGATTAAACTTAAAATTACTATGATATTATTTTGTTCCCATTGCAACGCACGGGCATGATCCTAGTTTGAAAAAAATGTTAATTGCAATCATAGATACCCGATAATTTCTACGCCGAGAGATACACCAGTTGTGCTAAGCGATATCACCAACAACCACATCATAAGTATGCTTTAGATTAGCAAGATGTATTGTCGAGTTCATAAACCCAGGGTCCCTCATGTACTAACTTCCCAACAAAGGTTCGGCCCAGCAGACAATGTTGCAAACAATGCGCAGCTCCTAGGCTAGCCCAAATACCTAAAACAACAGGCTAGAAGGACGATCCAATCTCCGTCTGGAAGACCTGGACGAGGAGGAACGGCGCCCGCTTCCGACTCCGGCCCGCCTCTTCGACCGAAAGGCCTCACTAAAGAGGAACAACGCTCGTCTTCGACTCTAGCTATGGCAGAACCACCCGAGATAGCGTACTTACAGAGGCGCTCGTCTTCTACCAGACACTACGCACCCTGAAAGCAAGCTACAACAGGCCGTATCCGTCGGGCACACCCCGAGGGAGAACCCAAAAGATCCTCATTTTTCCCAAGGATCCAATAATGAGAACGAGTTACAACACAAGTCCATTTCATACATTAGAGTTTCTTAAAAAGTACATTATTACAATACCAAATACCAGAGTGCGGAATGATAACAGCAGAATTTAAAAATAACATCTAGCGGTAAAGGGGCGAGGATTTCGTCTGAGCCCACCAGAAGGATTCCTCCACACAAAGGTACTCTTCAAGCATCACCTGCAACAGGGGTAAATAAACCCTGAGTACACAATATACTCGCAAGACTTATCCGACTAGTTGGAATAATTTCCCGACTCCAAGGAATATGATAAGCTTTATGGCTTGCTAGTTTTCTTTAGCGAAAAGCAATACTAATAGTGAGTCCTTATTTATGTATTATTATTATCAACCGTATTAAGTTATCATCTAGCCAGTCTATATAAGCACCTGTTTTACTTTCAAGCAGGAGTTGAGCAATCAATTCTATTTCTTCTCTTTTCCACTTTCAGTTCTTACTATGGTGCTAAACATGAGACAAGCCGTACCGGATCGCCCGGCGATTCGCGAATCAATGTGCCTAGCTGGGTGCCCCGAAAACACACGCCCCACTTGTACCCCAGGCACAAGCAGGACTAACCCATCACCCTCCTGTCCCATGTGTCTAGGCCCCCACCCAAACTTGGACTCCAAGCCCCCACTCCTGAGTCCCGAACTCAGTGTGGTGCAAGGACCTCCACCACCTCCTCTTCCCATCAGTCGATCTGAAAAGAGCCGAATCCACGATAAGAGAGCAACAAGTCTTCCCTACGCCCATACCCAAGTATGCGCTCGGGACAATAAATCTGTGACTTGCCCATGATGCCTTATGCAACGACCGGTCCTTAATCGACACAGACAGGGAAAAAGTATAACCGAGCTATGCCCTGTTGGCCGCAGGACACAACCCTTTACACCCACCAATACCCAAACCATATCCCTACCCGGTCACCATTTACCTTTTCATCATTTTGTCATGAGTGATCATATTTTATTACCTATTTGCGAGTAACGGTAGGGTACTCACGCTACCGATATCCTGAGCATAGCAGCTACTCGACCTATACTAGTAGGACTCATGGGTAGATATATTTATGCATGTAGTTTCCATAAAATGCCTGTAACATAAATGTACATCATATATATATTCAGTAATAATTAAAAATAAGGGTTATGCACCGGGGCTTGCCTTGGGCAGGCGCCGGGTCAGCACCAACAGGCTCCTAGGCTTCCTCATGTGCAAAGATCTCCTCCTCATACTCCTCGATCACCTCGTCGTACTCTGGCTCGCCGACAGGCATGAAGTCTACCAGTTCATGATCTACATGAAATGATGATGCAATGTTTAATAATATGACAACAACAACTCTTAAAATAAAAGTTTATCTGTTTAACTACTAAGCTAATGCTACCGACCACGGTACTAGGCTACCAGTTGTTACTGATAACCATTTTGAAGTATGATGTTCATTATTATTATAGCAACTACAGGTATCCTTACTCCTAACGCTAATTTATGCTATATACGATAAAGCAAGGGTACTAGCTACTCTATCTAGCAACTCATTCGAAGGCTGCAAAATTTACGACAAGTACATAATATCCTAGTGAACCTACTATAAAATTTTTAAAGCTAAAACTATTACTGATTTGCCACAAGAATTCCTATAAATATTAATCTACATAACGCTAAGCTTTCTAATTAGAATTTATGAGCTTATCATCATAACAGCTAACTGTGAACTAACTACACTAATAGATAGATGGCATTTTTGTGAACCTAACAAACTTGGTTTCAATATTTTTGGACATCTATAGAATTTACTACAATTTACCAAAGTTCAGCGCATAACTAAATTAAATAAGCATTTCTACTTTACTGGAAATTGAAGAAAACCAAATTCTAACTCACGGCCCACACGGTCCGGCTTAGCCTAGCAAGCGGCGGCGTAGCCCAACAGGCGGGTGCGGGCGTAGGCGCTAGCGCAGCCCAGCAGCAAGCGGCAGCGTGGCCCAGCAGTGGGCGCGGGCGCAGGCGCCAGCGTGGCCCAGCAGTGGCCGGCGCGCGCGGGGGTGGCGCGAGCAGGTCGGCCCACGGCGGGGCGCGGGCGCTAGCATGAGCAACGGGCCAATCACGGCGCTGCAGCGGGCCGAGCGCGGCGCGGCAGGCCGAGCACAGCGCGGCAGCGGCAGGTCAGAGCGCAGGCCAGGGCAGAGCGTATTTCAACGTATTCGTGGATTTCTTTTCCTACACGAAAATGGCTCTAAAACATGTGTGACACCGGGATGACATCATGCTAACGTCAACAAACTAATAATAGCAGTATGCACCACCGGCTGCTCTGCTTACTCTGCTTGCGCGTGGTTCGTCGGCCGCGGAGAAGACGCTATACGCGGTGGAACTTCAAATGATGTGGGCAGAGCGATACGCAGCTGGAGGAGAAGCTACCAGGGCAGTGAATCGCCATGGGTTGCTATGACTCGGTGGCTTGCTCACGGCGCGCACCCGTCCAGTCTTAAGGACCCGATGGAGCGGCGATTGGAATGGAAGCACTATGTGGCTGTACCTGCAGCGCGATGGAGGCGGTTGCATAGCTAGCTGCCCAGCGGAGCTGAGCAAGCGACAAATTTGATTAAAGTGTTGTGGTCACGTTGAATTGAAGGAAGGAGGTCCCGCTGGCCAAAACGATAGCAGAGACAGGGGAGTCATGGCGGCTTGGCTTGGCACAGCCACGGTCGTCAACGCAAGGTACACGTGCACATGACAACGGGGAACAGTGAGGCGTGCCCAGACGACTGTCCGCACGACCGACCCGCAAGGCGACAAAGCTCGGGCCTGCGTCACCGCGGACGGCGCCGGACAAGGAACCAGAGTGCGACACGACGCCAAAGTGACGATGGCAGCAGGTGGTCGTCCCACGCGAGTGCAGCCGCGGCAAGTCAATGGGACCAGTGCTGGGCGCGGCGATGGGTGGCGTGTAGCGCGGCCAAGGTACCACGCGACACGAAGGCGAGGCAGAGCTGAAAGGACCCATGCGTAGTGCACTTGCATGCAGTCGAGTCAGAAGTGGTGACCGCGGCCAGCGCAACATTGTTCGAAATAGGTGATGTGCACGGTTTTAAAGCAGTCGCAAAACTCTCTCTGAAGGTTGAAACGCCAAACCAATTCTTTTAGACGCAAGAGGGTACGTAGGACTACCGACTCATGCCACGACACCATGCTACTTCTTAAGCCGATTTCTCTACAAAATTTACCAAAAGAGGCTTCGTCGACCCATTGTTAAATTTACGCGGAATGACATAACTCCGAATGGTTTCGCGTCGAATTCCAATTCCGACCTACTAGATGTACTAGCTAGATATCCTCATCCTCGACCGCACCATCGTTGACTACGAAGCACGTACTACAAATTTTATTAAAGCTCGCATAAACGTTCTATAGCATTTTTATCCGATAAAAATTTGCTTAGCATACTAACGATGTAAAGCGACATGAAATGTAACATTTGTTTCCTGTTTTGGATAAACGTTTCAAATGTCGTATATTGATTTATACTTCAAATTACACACATGTATAAACAAGCATGATGCTTATGTAGTGTTTTAGTAAAAACAGTACAATGTAACACCGAGGGTGTTACAAATCTACCCCCCTAAAACAAAATCTCGACCTGAGATTTCATGTGCCTAGTGTGAGAAAGAGATAGGGGATACATTTTTTTGACGCAGCAACTAACTATCAGAGCCGGCGAGAAGGTGGGGGTAATGCTGCAATAGGTAACTCTCTTGTTCCCAGGTGGCTTCGGCCTCTGAATGATTTTGCCACTGTACCTTGTAGAATTTTACCACTCTGTTCCTAGTCACTCTCTCCTTCTCATACAAGATTTTGATAGGGTGCTCCACATAAGTTAAATCTGGCTGGAGGGGAAGTCCTTCCATTTCCACTACTTCATCAGGAACTCGCAAACACTTCTTCAGTTATGATACATGGAACACATTGTGTACTGCAGATAGAATACCTAGAAGTTGTAGACGGTAAGCCACTGGACTACATTTCTCCAACACCTGATACGGACCCACATATCGAGGGGCTAGCTTGCCATGAATGCCAAACCAATGCACCCCTCTCATAGGAGACACCTTAAGATATACATAATCTCCAGTTGCAAACTCCAAGGGCCTTCTCCGCTCATCAGCATAAGTTTTCTGTCGGCTTTGAGCTGTCTTCAAGTGACTCCGAATGATGCTCACTTGATCCCGAGCCGTTTGGATGAACTCTGGCCCAAAGTATCCACGGTCTCCCACTTCAACCCAGTTGAGTGGTGTCCTACACTTTCTTCCATATAGAGCTTCAAATGGTGCCATGCATATGCTTTCCTGATAGCTATTATTGTAAGAGAATTCAACTAACTTCAGGCAGTCATCCCACTTCTCAGGAAAAGAAATGGTACAAGCTCGCAACATGTCTTCGAGCACCTGGTTCACCCTTTCTATTTGACCATCAGTCTGGGGGTGATAAGCTAAACTACGGAGGAGACTTGTCCCAAGGCACTCCTAGAGTCGCTCCCAGAAACAAGAAATAAAAACCGATCCCCTATCAGAGATGATAGTCAGGGGAACTCCATGTAGGGTCACAATCCGATCAAAGTATATCTCCGCATACTTCCTGACAGTATATGCAGTCTTTACCGGAATAAAATGAGCTGACTTGGTGAGGCGGTCCATAATGACCCAGATAGAGTTATAACCATTGGTTGTGCGGGGTAAACCCATAATGAAATCTATGGAAATATCCTCCCATTTTCAAACCGGAATGGGCAAGGGCTGCAAATATCCGGGGGTACGCATATGATCTGCTTTAACCCTGCCACAAGTGTCGCACTCCATGACATGCCGGGTGATGTCCTGCTTCATATTAGACCACTAGTACAAGTGGCGCAGATCATGATACATCTTGTTACTGCCAGGATGAATAGTCAACTTTGAATGGTGAGCTTCATTCAAAATTTTTCTTTTCAGCTCTTCATTGGATGGAACCACTAGTCTATCCTTGTATCTCACGACCCCCTGCTCATCAATGCTAAAGTGAGGGCCACAACCTTCTGCCATCATTTTCCTGATGTGAGGAATCTCTTCGGGGTCTTCCTTCTGCTCCCGAATAATCTGCTCCAACAATTCTGAGGTCAATGCAATATGAGCTAACACCTCTGTGTGGTGGAGAGACAAAGGTATTTCCTTAACCTGATGTGACTTATGGCTCAAAGCATCTGCTACAACATTGGCCTTTCCTGGGTGATAATGGACTTCCAAATTATAATCCTTTATCAACTCTAACCATCTCCTTTGCCTCATGTTCAACTCAGACTGAGTGAAAATATACTTGAGGCTCTTGTGGTCTGTAAAGATATGCACTTTGTTGCCCAACAGATAATGCCTCCAAATCTTCAGAGCGTGGACCACAGCAGCTAGCTCTAAGTCATGAGTGGGGTAGTTCACCCCGTGCTTCTTCAGTTGGCACGAAGCATAAGCTATCACACGCCCATCTTGCATCAGCACACACCCCAACCCTGTCTTTGAGGCATCACAATATACATCAAAGGGCCTATCAATATCTGGTTGAGCCAACACAGGAGCAGTGGTCAGAAAAGTCTTTAGAGATTGAAAAGCTTCTTCACAAGCTGGGCTCCAATCTAACTTAGCTTCTTTCTAGAGCAGCTTGGTCATGGGCTGGGCTATCTTGGAGAAATCAAGGATGAAACACCAATAGTATCTAGCTAGACCAAGGAACTGACGGATCTAGTGCACAGACTTGGGAGACTTCCAATCCAATACATCTTGCACCTTGCTAGGATCTACAGAAACACCTTCAGGTGTCAATACATGCCCCAAAAACTACACTTGATCTAACCAAAACTCGCACTTGCTGAATTTAGCATACAACTTGTTCTCCCTTAGTCAAGTTAGTACTATCCGGAGGTGTCAGGCATGCTCTTCATCATTCTCGGAATAGATTAGGATGTCATCAATGAAAACCACCACAAACTTATCTAGCTCCAACATGAAAACTGAATTCATCAGGTACATGAAGAAGGCAGGAGCATTGGTAAGACCAAAAGACATCACTAGGTACTCATACAGCCCATACCTAGTAGCGAAAGCTATCTTTGGTATATCATGTGGCCTGATCTTGATCTGATGGTAGCCTGATCTGAGATCAATCTTTGAAAACACCTTAGCACCAGCTAATTGATCGAACAAAGTATCTATGCGGGGCAAAGGATACTTGTTCTTAACTGTTACCGCATTAAGAGGGCAGTAATCCACACATATCCACAAGGTACCATCCTTCTTCACGAAAATAGCTGGGCAACCCCATGGTGAGGAACTCGGATGGATGAAACCTTTGTCCATCAATTCTTCTAGCTGCTTCTTCATTTTTGCTAGTTCTCTTAGAGCCATGCGGTACGGGCGTCTGGAGATGGGAGCAGTACCAGGCTCAAGCTCAATGGAGAATTCTACCTCTCTGTCTAGTGGCAACCCCAGAAGGTCTTCAGGGAAAACATATGGGAACTCACATACTACCAGAATGGAGGTAAGATCAAGAGCAGCTTCAGCATGGGTAGCAACAGGTAAGACTGGATCTGAGGGTACAATAAGAGACATCCTATCCTCGGAAGAAAGAAACCATAACTCCACACTTCTTCTCTTCATATCCAATACTACCCCATACACCCGCAACCAGTTCATTCCAAGAATAGCATCAATGCCTTGCCCAGGCATTATCATGAACTGTAGACGGTAAGTGTGGGTGGCTAATACCAAACTTACTATATCTGTGCGGGTATTGATGAACATTTGTGAACCCACAGTATGGATCTTATAGGCATACGATATAGCCATAAGTGATAAGTTGTGCCGCTCTACAAACCCCATGCTCATGAAGCAATGTGATGCACCAGAATCGAACAACACCAAAGCTAGATGGGAGTCGATGGTAAACATACCAGCCATAACTGCCTCCTACTACACAACCTGCTGAGCATCCATGAAGTGCACCTGACCAGACCTGATGGGCACTTTCTTCTTGATGATGGTCCTCTTGACAAGCCTGGAATTTGCGGACGGTTGAGCTGGCTGGTTCTGGGGACAGGCCCGGGCATAGTGGCCATCCTTGCCACATTGGAAGCAAGCTCTTGGCCTATTCCCAAACCCCTAACAAGGTGGGACCTGCTGTCCCTGAGACTGCTGCTGCTGCACCTAATGCGGAGGTGCACGGTGCTGAGTAGAGGAAGCCTGCGAAGTCTGTTGGGGTTGCCAGAATGAAGGCCCGCCAGATGGTTGATAGGGCCCCCACCGGACAACCTGAATCTTCTGTGTGTGAGGGTGGCTAGAAGACCCTACATCCACCTGCTTCCTCTTTCAATCAGCTTGAGACGCCCGCTGAAAACCCTCCATGGCAATGGCGGCGTTCATCAGAGCCCCGAAAGTCTAATAGTTCCCCGTATATAGTTTCTCCTAAAGGAGGGGAGCAAGACCACAAAAGAAGTGTTCCCTCTTCTTATCATCAGTATCCACCTGACTGCTAGCATATTGAGCCAAGTGATTGAACTTGTTCACATATTCCATCACTGTCCTGTTCCCCTGGCGTAGCTCCAGGAACTCGATCACCTTCTAGTTGATGACACCAGCAGCGATAAAGAACTCTCGAAAAGCGGTGGAGAACTCCTGCCATGTTGTTGGATGATCCAGCAGCTCTGTGGCCTGGAAAGTTTCCCACCATTCACCTGCGGACCCCAAAAGTTGTTGGGCCGTAAAGTACACCTTCTGCTCATCGGTCACTCCGAGCAGCCGAAACTTCTGCTCCAGCGTGCGAAGCCAGTGCTCCGCCTCTAGAGGCTCATCAGACGGGGTGAAGGTGGGTGGGTGAGTCTTGAGAAAGTCTTGGTAAGAGGACGGTCCCCCAAGGTGGCGGGCACCACCCTCATTCCCACCGTTGCCCCTGTGGCCTCCGCGGGCGAGGCCCGCGACAGCCTGTGCCATAATCTCCATGGCATGAGCTGTTTCCTGGCGAGCAGCAGCTGACTCCCGGTGAGGAGCCAACAGCTCCACCATTATCTCTGCGGGAGTCATCGACGGAGGTGGTGGTGGTGGCGGGAAGGGATGAGGAACCAGAGGTGGAACCTCCCGACCTTCCCCGCTGCCGTGCTCAATAGCCCGGCCACTGTCACCCTGGCCCTCATGAGCCGCCCTAGAACTAGTGCTCCCACGTCCAGACCTTAGGTTCATCTGTAAGAGATAGGGACCATTCATTAGAACACCCTAACGATCAGAATCAAGGGATTAGAGAGATGACATCACATTTATTAAAGCATTCATTTGGTTAGTCCTAGTAATTTACTACTCACTTATACATGAAGGGGGATTTTAGTTCAAGTAAGATGCTATTATCATGATGCGTGCTTCGACCTATACGTTCACTCAAGCCGGAATATAACGGCATTCGTAACATTTTTGGCACATCGCACACTCATTTCCGTATACTAAATGATTTCTTACGCAACGTAAGTCAGTGTACCTGCAGAAAACTAATTAGATAAAACCAGTGCCGCTATCCTAGATAGACCATATTGCTAGGGCTTATACTTATTTACCTAATATAATCGCATCCTACTTTTCGCAAAACTTTTGTTGGTATTTTTTTTAGTTTTTGAAAAAAGGTGATGAACTCATAACCATTATTGGCTCCGGTACCAACTGTGGTAGAACCGCCCGAGATAGCGTACTTACGGAGGCGCTCGTCTTCCACCAGACACTACGTACCCTAAAAACAAGCTACAGTGGGTGGTATCCGTTGGGCACACCCCGAGGGAGAACCCGAAAGATCCACATTTTTCCCAAGGATCCAATAATGAGAACGAGTTACAACACAAGTCAATTTCATACATTAGAGTTTCTTAAAAAGTACATTATTATAATACCAAATACAAGAGTGCGGAATGATAACAGTGGAATTTAAAAATAACATCTAGCGGTAAAGGGGCGAGGATTCCGTCTGAGCCCACCAGAAGGATTCCTCCACACAAAGGTATTCTTCAAGCATCACCTGCAACAGGGGTAAATAAACCCTGAGTACACAATGTACTCGCAAGACTTATCCGACTAGTGGGAATAATTTCCCGACTTCAAGGAATATGATAAGCTTTATGGCTTGCTGGTTTTCTTTAGCAGAAAGCAATACTAATAGTGAGTCCTTATTTATGTATTATTATTATCAGCCGTATTAAGTTATCATCTAGCCAGTCTATATAAGCACCTGTTCTACTTTCTAGCAGGAGTTGAGCAATCAATTCTGTTTCTTCTCCTTTCCACTTTCAGTTCTTACTACGGTGCTAAACACGAGACAAGCCGTACCGGATCGCCCGGCGATTCACGAATCAATGTGCCCAACTGGGTGCCCCAAAAATACACGCCCCACTTGTACCCCAGGCACAAGCAGGACTAGCCCATCACCCTCCTATCCTAGGTGTCTAGGTCCCCGTCCAAACTTGGACTCCAAGCCCCACTCCTGAGTCCCGGACTCAGTGTGGTGCAAGGACCTCCACCACCTCCTCTTCCCATTAGTCGGTCTGAAAAGAGCCGGATCCGCGACAAGAGAGCAACAAGTCTTCCCTACGCCCATACCCAAGTATGCGCTCAGGACAATAAATCTGTGACTTGCCCACGATGCCTTATGCAACGATTGGTCCTTAATCGACACAGACAGGGAAAAAGTGTAACCGAGCTATGCCCTGTTGGCCGCAGGACACAACCCTTTACACCCACCAATACCCAAACCATATCCCTGCCCGGTCACCATTTACCTTTCCATCATTTTATCATGAGTGATCATATTTTATTACCTATTTGTGAGTAACGGCAGGTTACTCACGCTACCGATATCTAGAGCATAGCAGCTACTCGACCTGTACTAGTAGGACTCATGGGTAGATATATTTATGTATGTAGTTTCCATAAAATGCCTGTAACGTAAATGCACATCATATATATATATTCAGTGATCATTAAAAATAGGGGTTATACACCGGGGCTTGACTTGGGGAGGCGCTGGGTCAGCACCAACATGCTTCTAGGCTTCCTCCTGTGCAAAGATCTCTTCCTCATACTCCTTGATCACCTCGTCGTACTCCGGCTCGCCGACAGGCACGAAGTCTACCAGTTCGTGATCTACATGAAATGACGATGCAATGTTTAATAATATGACAACAGCAACTCTTAAAATAAAAGTACATCTATTTAACTACTAAGCTAATGCTACCGACCACGGTACTAAGCTACCTATTGTTACTGATAACCATTTTGAAGTATGATGCTCATTATTATTATAGCAACTACAGATATCCTTACTCCTAACGCTAATTTATGCTATATACGATAAAGCAAGGGTACTAGCTACTCTATCTAGCAACTCATTCTAAGGCTACAAAATTTACAGCATGTACATAATATCCTAGTGAACCTACTATAAAATTTTTAAAGCTAAAACTATTACTGATTTGCCACAAAAATTCCTACAAATATTAATCTACATAACGTTAAGCTTTCTAATTAGAATTTATGAGCCTATCATCATAACAGCCAACTGTGAACTAACTACACTAACAGATAGATGACATTTTTGTGAACCTAACAAACTTGGTTTCACTATTTTGGACATCAATAGAATTTACTACAATTTACCAAAGTTCAGCGCATAACTAAATTAAATAAGCATTTCTACTTTACTGGAAATTGAAGAAACCAAATTCTAACTCGTGGCCCACACAGTCCGGCTCAGCCTAGCAAGCGGCGGCGCAGCAAGTGGCAGCGTGGCGGTGCGAGTAGGCCAGCCCATGGTGGGGCACGAGCGCTAGCATGAGCAATGAGCCGAGCGCGGCGCGGCAGGCCGGAGCGTAGGCCAGGGCGGAGCGTATTTCAACGTATTTGCGGATTTCTTTTCCTACACAAAAATGGCTCTAAAACACGTGTGACGCCGGGATGACATCACGCTGACATCACCAAGCTAATAATAGCAGTACGCACCATCGACTGCTCTGCTTGCTCTGCTTGCACGTTGTTCATCGGCTACGGAGAAGACGCTATACACGGTGGAACTTCCAATGAGGTTATATTTGGCCATGCAGCCCACGGCCCGCTGGCCCGGCCCGTGGCCCGGCATTTTGGCCCAGCACGGGCACGGCATGGCCTGGTGGCCAGCGGGCTCGGGCCGGCACGGCCTGAGGCACCAGGCCGTGACTGGGCCGCCACCCCAACCCGTGGCACGACACGAGCATGACCCGTTGCAAAGAGGCGGCCCGGTGGCGGCCCGGCTTCATTTGGCCCAGCAAGGCAGCCCACAAAGCCAGCCCACCCCATCACCGACGGCCGCCGCATATATAAGCCATAGCCGCTGCCCGGTACGGTGATGCCTCCCTGGCTCCCTCTCGGCCTCTCCATCCGTAACCCTAACCCTAAGTCCCTACCCTAATCCCCATTCCTCCCCCGCCGCGTTGTCTGCTCTCGCTCACTGCCTCGCTCTTGCTCTTGCATTCGATTTCATGATCCACCGCCACCGCCGCTCTCCAATCTCCATCAACCATCGTTGTCCATCCTCTCTAGCACCGATGACCTCACCGGCGCTCCTCCACCTTGCACTGAGTTCGCTAACCCCGTCTCCTCCCTCCTTTTCCTCTCCTGTTTCCTCTTGCTCTCGCTCGAAATCAGTGAACCATGTGAGTTCGTGTTCATGTCACTCCCTCCTCCCCCACCTCGCCGTCGATTCTAATCGATGTCTATCTCATCCTTTGGGCCTCTGGCTAGCTTGCTGGCTTCTTCATCTCCAGCACCGGGCTCCGGGAAAGCAGGTTCGTGGTTTGCCACTTTCCCTAACCCTAGATCTGCTCTTCTCTGCTCTGTCTCTCTCTGATCTCTATCTCTCAAGTGTCATCTTTCACTCTTCTTCTTCTTTGCGTGCGTCTGTCTCATCCTCTGGTTGGCTTGCTGGCTTCTTCATCTCCGGCACCGGGCTCCGAGAAAGCAGGTCCGTGGTTCGTCACTTTCCCTAACCCTAGATCTGCTCTTCTTTGCTCTGTCTCTCTCTGATCTTTGTCACTTTCCCTAACCCTAGATCTGCTCTTCTCTGCTCTATCTCTCTCTGATCTTTGTCTCTCAAGTGTCATCTCTCACTCTTCTTCTTCTTTGTGTGTAGGTTGGTGCCTGACGCCGCGTCTTCCTCCTCTAGAGTAGACATGGCCAGGCCGCCAAAGCGCCCGTTGAGGGACGATGCTGGAGCTGCTGGACGTCGAGGTCATGGACGGCTGTCCGGCTCGTCTGCGAGCGGTTGTGGTTCTAGCCTCGCAACGCGGGGGGAGGATCAGCATCCCCTCGGTGATGGTGAGGACTAGGCGCCGCACCTGGACGACGAGCTGGAAGTCGAGGACGACGACGACCTACGCGATGATGCAGCCGGTCTGTTCGGCATCGACCTCAGTGACGGCAACCAGCCCATCGATCTCGATGGCGGCGACGGTGATGGTGGAGTTGAGGTCTCCACTAACACTCCTGGTACCTCAACCACCTCTGGTAAGAAAGTTTCTGCTGTTTGGGATTACTTCCATGAGATTAAGGAGAATAAAATTCGAGTTGCTGCCATCTGTAAACATTATTGGGTGCAATACACTGCTAGATCGTCTGCTGGCACTAGCCATTTAAGATGGCACATGTATTCCTATATGAGAAAACATAATCATGCTAGTATGGTCCAGTCTAAGCTTGCTCTGAATCCTGATGGTTTGAAAAATTGGGTGTATGATCCTATGCTTGCTCGCACTGAGTTGTGCCATTTGATTGCTAGGCTAGACCTTCCTTTAGGGATAGGTGAGACACAGGCTTGGGAGGATTACATTAAGCGTGCTCATAATCCTCTGTTCGAGAAGGTTTCTAGGCAGACCACCACTAGAGATTTGTGTAAACTTTTTGATGAACAACGTGCTATGCTTATGAAATTTGTGTTGCCTGCTGCATCTTCTGTTTCTTTAACATATGATATTTGGTCTGGTAATGCTAAGGAGGATTATATTTCTGTTGTTGCTCATTATGTTAGTGCAGATTGGGAGTTATAGAAAAAAGTTATTGGTCTTAGGCTGATTGATGTTTCACATTCTGGTGAAAACATTGCTGATAGGATTTCTAGTGTGGTTGAGGAGTTTGGTGTGATTGACAAGGTTTTTTCTGTGTCTCTAGACAATGCTTTTGCTAATTCTAGGGCTTATGAGATTTTGCAACCTATGTTCTTAGGTTATTTGGGTTATTATCCTGCACCTACAAGAGATGATCCTAACAAGGTGCAGTACTTGCTTGTGCATCAGCGCTGTGCATGCCATATCATTAATCTAATTGTTAAATCTAGCATGAAGAGGTTGAAACCTTATACTGAAGATTTCAGAACTGCAATAAGTTTTTTAAATTCCTCTAATCAAAGAATTGCATTGTTTAAGAACTACTGCACTGCTCAAGGTCTTAGTCCTAGAAAGTTTGGCTTGGATATGGATGTTAGATGGAATTCTACTTATTTGATGCTCAAACACTTGCTACCATACAAGGAGTCTTTCATGTGTTCATTACCTCTAATTATGGTTCTACTTTGTTGACTGCTCAACATTGGCATGTTGCTGAATAAATAATGATATTCCTAGAACTCTTCTATAATTCCACTATTGTCATGTCTGGTGTTTATTATCCCACAGCTCCACTTGTTTTGCACCATATGCTTGACATGACTGAACATTTGCAAAATGCTGAAAGAGATGCTAATTTTAGAATGATTGCTACTCATATGAAGCTTAAATTCCTTAAATATTGGGAGAAAATTCCACTGATTTATTCATATGCATTCATTCTTGATCCTAGAGCTAAGATGAAAGGGTTCTTTAATGTGCTTGAATTGCTTGGTAAGGCAACTGGATGCATTTATAGTGTATACTATGGTGATGTGAAAGATGAATTATATAGATTGTATGCCAAGTATGAACAGAAATTTGGTGCAGTTAGGTCTTAGAGGGTTTCAGTGCCTTTAGCTCATACTGGTAAGACAAAATAGGCATGGGGAAGGATCTTTGGAGGTCCTGGTGAATCCCCTGTTGGTTCTCCCTCATCTTCATCTACTCCATCTACTATCAGTGAGCTCAAAGCTTACTTGGACAGTGACCCTGTCACATGTTATGAGGAATCCTTTGACATACTCCTCTGGTGGCATGACCACAAGCTAACCTATCCAATCCTATCTATTATGGCTCGAGATATCATGTCTGTCCCTGTATCTACTGTCTCTTCCGAGTCTTGTTTCAGCTATACATCTAGGATACTCGAAGACCGGCGATGGCGCTTGTTGCCTGAGCATGTGGGGATGCTCACCTACATCAAGGACTAGGAGCAAGGTGCAAGAAGGGAACAACATACACCTAAGGACCTAGACTTGGAGGAGGCATTCAAGAACCTCTTCCTCGATGAACAAGGCGAAGGCAGCGGCACCGGCAGCAGCAGCGGTGGTACTGCTGGTGGTGCTGGTGGATAGAAGAAGAAGAAGAGAAGAGGAGAGGTAGTCACTCACTCAACTAAAACTTCCATATTGCTTCTTTACATTCAAGTTCACTAACATTGCTTGCTTCTGTACATTTTTGCAGGTACTTTTGGTGTGACAGACACAGAGTGAGACAGTGAGTCACTATGAATGTTGCCACTGATGTTGCCATGTTAGCAGTTGGCTATTGTAATAGGATAGAACTTTTGCTGCTGTGAACTCACTAAGTCACATTGTCACAATGACTTTGCCAGTTGCCACTGATGTTGGCTATTGTAATAGGATAGAAGAACTAAGACTTTGACACTTTAGAGCTGGTTGTACTCTTTTTTTCCTTTCTAGGGTTTCTCACAAGGGTGAGTTTTACCTAGAAAGGTTTTTAATGAGGCAGCATTGTACAAAATAGCTTATATTCATATAATGATATAATCTTATCTTTTGTCTGGTGGTTTTGAATCTGGTGTTGAATTTTGTCTGGTGGTTTTTGAATCTGGTGTCTTTTGCAGCCGGGCTATGGGCCGGCACGGCCCGGTGAAAATGGTCGTGCCCAACGGGCGGCACGGCACGGCCAAACGGCCCACGGGCCGTGCCTTGGGCCAGAGTCTAGGCACGAGCACGCCATAGGCATGGCACGGCCGGCACGGTGGCCCGGTGAGGCACGATGCCGCGTCGAGCCAGCATGGCCCGCCATGCCGCCGTGCCGGGCCGGCACGGCCCGATGGCCATCTATAAATGAGGTGGGCAGAGCGATACATAGCTGGAGGAGAAGCTAGCAGGGCAGTGAATCGCCATGGGGTGCTATGACTTGGTGGCTTGCTCATGGCACGCACCTGTCCGGTCTTAATGACCCGATGGAGCAGCGATTGGAATGGAAGCACTATGCGGCTATACCTGCAGCGTGATGGAGGCGGTTGCGTAGCCAGCTGCCCAGCGGAGCTGAGCAAGCGACGAATTTGATTAAAGTGTTGTGGTCATGTCGAATTGAAGGAAGGAGGTCCTGCCAGCCAAAACGATAGCGGAGACAGGGGAGTCATTATGGCTTGGCTTGGCACAGCCACGGTCATCAACGCAAGGTACGCGTGCACATGACGACGGGGAACAGTGAGGCATGCCCAGGCGACTGTCCGCACGTCCGACCCGCAAGGCGACGAAGCTCAGGCCTGCATCACCGCGGACGGCGCCGGACAAGGAACCAGAGCGCGATGCGACACCGAAGTGACGATGGCAGCAGGCGGTTGTCCCATGCGAGTGTAGCCGCGGCGAGTCAACGGGACCAGTGCCGGGCGCGACGATGGGTGGCGTGTAGCGCGGCCAAGGTACCACGCGACGCGACAGCGAGGCAGAGCTGAAAGGACCCGTGCACAGTGCGCTTGCATGCGGTGGCATGTAGCCGAGTCAGAAGTGGTGACCGCGGCTAGCGCAACATTGTTCGAAATAGGTGATGTGCACGGTTTTTAAAGCGGTCGCAAAACTCTCTCCGAAGGTCCAAACGCCAAACCAATTCTTTTAGACGTAAGAGGGTACGTAGGACTACCGACTCATGCCATGACACCATGCTACTTCTTAAGCCGATTTCTCTATAAAAATTACCAAAAGTGGCTTCGTTGACCCATTTTTAAATTTACGTGGAATGATGTGACTCCGAATGGTTTCGCGTCGAATTCCAATTCCGACCTACTAGATGTACTAGCTAGATATCCTCGTCCTCGACCGCACCATCGTCGACTACGAAGCACGTACTACAAATTTTATTAAAGCTCGCATAAACGTTCTACAACATTTTTATCCAATAAAAATTTGCTTAGCATACTAACAATGTAAAGCGACATGAAATGTAACATTTGTATCGTGTTTCGGATAAACGTTTCAAATGTCGTATATTGATTTATACTTCAAATTACACACATGTACAAACAAGCATGATGCTTATACAGTGTTTTAGCAAAAACAGTACAATGTAACACCGAGGATGTTACACTAGCCCACCTCCGGACGGCCTCTCCGATCGAAAGGCATGGCAAAACCCCACTTTCGACTCTGACCCGCGTCTTCGACCGGGGATGCACTGAATTCCTGCTTACAGCTCTTCTTCGACTGGCGCAATCAGAGCCGACTGGGACCAACCGACCGGTAATGCCCGCTCGGTGTGGACTAGGAAACGGATAGAGAAAGTAAGGCAGGGCACTCAAGTCAACCGCAATACCGAGGACCGTACCCTATACACCTGCTGGACAGTACCAACAGGGCATGTCACAAGGGTACCCTACAACCTTCCTGGCATGTCAGAAACCAAAGCAGTGCTGTGGGCGCCGACATTTACCCAACAATGTTGTGGGCGCCATCAACTCCCATACTAGACAAACACGGTAAGGCCCCCCACATGCCTCTAGGCATCAACAGTGTTGTGGGCGCCAGCATTTATCCTACCAGGCGAACATGGAAAAACCCCTTACGTGCCTCTGGGCATCAACAGTGTAGCAGGCACTGACATCTGCCATACCAGAAGAAGACGACGCAACCTCCCACCTACATCTAACATTAACAGTGTTATGGGCGCCTAAAATCATCTTTGTACCCGACGACGTGGGCGACAAGACTTAGCATATGTACACACTCTCTCTCTCTTGTAACACCGTCCCCTTCATCTATAAAAGGGGATACGCTCTCTTCCAACAGATGATCGATCAGTTCATTCACGCACCGCAACTGAACCACTAGGTTCAAACCTCAAGCACGCGCTCGAACACTTAGCACGTAGCGGAGCTCCCGTCGCTCTCGACCCTTCAGACCGGAGTCCGACCGGACCTCTTGTACCCCCCATGTTTCTCCCTTCTATTTGTAACCCCACAGCAAACTTTGAGCACCTGGGCTCAGGAATAAAGTCACCGACCGACTCAAACTGGACGTAGGGCACGTTGCCTGAATCAGTATAAACCATGTGTCATTGAGTGTTAGGCCACATCCGATCACAATGTACAACAAAACTACAAATATTAACGTGTTGATTATTTTCTGCACCGACATGTATACAACAGTGGAAACAATATCTTTAGGCGATGTCTTCCTCGTTGACTATATGAACGACCGGCTACTGTAGATGATGCCATGCAAATGAATGTTTTGCCAGCTTCCCTGAAGATCACTGAGACATGTTTAATAACTTACGCAGATTGTAAATTACATGGTTAATGCAATAAATTACTTTATTATGCCTTGTCATGCATAAGTGTTTCCCGTATTGTAAACATGGTCATATACAATTGTGTGAAAGTTAAACTCTAGAAAAAAAATTATCGTTTGGTTGTTTTCATGCGCATCCTTGAAATAAAGTCGTGTCGTTAGTACGGGCACTATACTAGTGGAAATAGTGCGGCTGGCCGGGATGGATTCGGGCCAAGTTTCTATATGGCTACGGCCCATGGTTAAACATCATGTCATGGATTTGATACATGCCTTTTACCAATCCTTAGTGCAATTGGAAAGAATCAACAGATCTTTCATGGTGATGCTGCCAAAGAAGATTGGTGCTATTATTGTTGATGAATTTTGTTGATGTTCCGAGTAAACGCCAACGAGTAAATTTGTGTTATTGCGAGTCTGGCCCGGATGATATGCTAAAAAGACACAAGGTTTATACTAGTTCGGGCAGAATATCCCTACGTCCAGTTCGTGGTAGCTGCTCGTGTTATTAGCACTGAGAAGTTCGTAGTAGGGGTTATAAACGGGCGAGAGAGGGACAGGTCCCAAGTCTCTGATGGAAAGATCGAATGGGTGTCGAGAGCTAAGTCACCGCTCAGCTATGTGTTCGAGGTTCGACGCTAGTGGTTCTGCTATGATGCGGTGTGATATGCGATGCGGTGAATCGATCCCCTTAGTAGAGTGCCCTGTTTTCTCTTTTATAGGCTAAGAGAGAGCAGGGTTTACAGACAGGAGAAAAGAGGAAAACGAGAGACAAAGAAAGTCCTTCAAGGACGCTGAGTCTTCCTTTTCCTCCATGCGGGCTCCGCTGACATGGCAGGCGGTGACAGGGACAACCCCACGATGGGCGCATGTCCGCTGACTGTCGACAAAAGATGCTCAGCAGTCCACCGAGGGGTATCTCACGATGGTAGATTTATCGTAGAGGTGAGCGAGATCAGGAGTGGGATGGTAATACAAGCACCAAGACATAAGATTTAGACATGTTTGGTCGTCAGTATGACGTAATACCTACATCATGTGTTCTGATGTATTGCATTGAGATGTATCGATCGTGTCCACTAGGGGACCCCTGCCTCTCCTTATATAGTCTGGAGGGGTAGGGTTACAAGGAAAGTAGCTTATTTGGTACTATACAATATCTTGCGGTGCACGCCGAGCAGCGCCGTGCACGTCTTGATCTTGTGGGCTGGGCCACCTCTGATGGTGCGGCCCATGTATTGTCTTGTGGATATCGGGGGGCCATACCCCCACACTGACCCTGACAGGGCCACGCCGGGCATCTGTCTGCTGACGATGTCATGTCCTGACATTGTTAGCGGGTTGTCACGTCCCATCCCGCCCCGGCGGGCGGCACGACGGACCAGGGTGATGATCAGCGGCCATACAGGGAGCAGGCAGCACAGTGACCGCACGTCCGTTACTGTGGGTGACGCGAGTTTCTTTCTGGACCATAGTGGTTGTCGTGAGCTTCTATAAGGATCCATGCCCGAGGGCAAATGACGGCGCTCACAACACTGTGAGGCAAATGTCGGTGCCCACAACACTGTCTGGGCTCTGCCATGCTTGGAAGGTCGCAATGTACCCTTCTGGCATCGCCTGACGGTACTGTCCTGTAGGTGTGCAGGGTACGGTCCTCGGTATTGCGGTTGACTTTAAGCGCCTTGCCTTATCTGCTGCGCGCGTTGTTGTCAAGGAGTCGCCCGCAGACGTCCGGCGATGCGGAGCCAGCCCTCAGACATCGGGCGAGGCGGAACCAGTCCTCAGACGTCGGGTGAGATGGAGCCAGCCCTCAGACGTCGGTAGAGCCAGCCGAGCCAACCCTCGGGGGTCGGGCGAGGCGGAGCCATCCTTTGTTTGCGAGTGTTTCATCCGGACGTTGCATATGTTTGCAATGGTTTTTAAATGTTTTTTAGGCGTTTTCGTAAGTATTTCATATGCTTGTTTTAAGTGTTTCACTTGTATTCTTTTGTATGTTACAACTGTTGCATCTGAATGTATTAAAAGTAGATCAGATGTTGCACGCGTGGACGATGTCAGGGGCGACGCAGACCTACTGCTAGTGCGCTTCCTCACGAACCCTACGCGCTATGCGCTCGTTTGTTCCTCCGCGCGGCAGCGTCCAGACGAGGCAGCCCGGATCGTCATGCCAGCGTGCCAGTTCGGTGGCCACTGGTTGCAATTCTGACGTTGAGTGGTACAGACGAATCGAACTCGCCTCCTCTCTACACCATTCTTTTTTTTTGTGTGTGTGGGTAAGTCACAGGAGTCCTTGCCGAGTTGTCGGTCTCTGTCTGCCGATGGAATCTGCGTGGCAACCTTGGAGGCGAAGGCATCTATACGCCTCTTCGCATTGGGAGCAATTTTCAGGGTACAGACAAGGTACGTGTGCACACGGACGGCGACATGCATGGGGGAACAGCAGTTTTGACAAACTAATACAGTAGGGAATAAAGATGTCAAAACCCGCATGCCGCTTTATTTGGCTACATACTAGTCGCGTCCAATGCAACAAAAAAGGATTTGCAGATAACTCGATCGGATGTCAACATGGCACAACGGGCGGCTAGTGATCGATGGACTGATGGCTGAGTCTGACTGACAACAACAAGGCACTTTCGTCGTCTTTACTTTAGCTCCGCGACAACAAGCTAGGCAACAACGGTATGGAAAACTCAACTGCAGACTTGGTTTTCTCCTCATCGGGCACGTCATCTGTTTGATCATTCCGCTTTATTTTTATGTTTGTACAAGAGATTGTACATCTGGTCTCGCTTACAGTGGCTAACTCCGTTGAAGATGAATTATTAGGAGAACAGTTCTTTTGCTACTGCTGCAAAACCCAGCTTACTATAGTGTAGCAGTGTGTTACAGCCTTACAGTTTACAGGTCATCAAAGGAGACTCTTGCTGATGGTCCTTTCAAGATAGCACAACACCTAGATGGCCTGCATGCTTGCTACAAGCCTACTACTAGAACATACAGTAGGTTATTTCTACTTCTTCAAGGCATAACTCTTGCACCACTCAACAACAAAGATTCTCACAGGTTGCTTGACAGCCATGACGGCAGGCACCCTGCAATTAACATTTGGAGGAAGAAAAGAGTATAAGAAATCAGATTTATCCAAATTTTGTTTTTTTAAAGATTTATCCAAATTAATGCCGTGAAAATTGCGGAGTTTCAGATCGCAAGAGTTTGCTCACATGACACCGGGAAGCTGAAGCAGAGGCCCGGCGGCTTGCTGCCGGCAGCCGGCAGCTGCTGCTGCTGGTCGTGCTCGGCGACGAGGATGTAGAAGAGGCCCATGACGCCCGTGTGCCGCCGCTCGCTGCTGTACCTGGACACCACGGTGAGAGCCTCGCCGTCGCGCACCTTCACGTCGCCCGGCCTCGGGTAGCACGTGGACATGCCGACGATGTACCCCGCCTCGTTCCCGGCCTCCCGCCCGTCGCCGTAGGTCGCGGTCGACTCGCACAGCAGGCGCCCGTCGTCGCCGTGCAGGGACGCGCCGATGCCGCCCGAGTGCTGGTGCGCCACGCCGAACACGACGTCGCCGCCCCGCGGCAGCACCTGCGTGGCCATCTGCACGTGGACGCACTCGCCGCCGCCGGCGCACTCCTCCACCTGGTACTCCACCTTGCATGCGGCGACATCGAAGATGTAGATCTTCACGGGCAGCACCGCCGCGTCGCTCCAGTCCTGCCACATCACGGTGTAGCGCAGGAACACCTTCCTGGCCTCCTCGCCGTTGACGAACCCTGCTCCCTCCTCCACCGCGCACCGCGTCTCGTCGTAGCAGCAGCGCAGGCCGCCGGCGTAGCCGTCCTCGATGCCGCGGCCGTGCTGGTCCACCGTGACGTTGTACAGGTCGCAGCGGCACTCGGTGCACGCCAGCTTGTCGACCGCGCCCCGCGTGTCGATGGCGTGCACGTTGAGCATCCACCGCTCCTCGTACCCTTCCGGCGCCGCGGACGGGTCGCCGATCTCGATGCCGTACGGGTCGGGCACCCACGTTGCGGTGCGCCGGGTCTCGGACCCGAGCCCGTAGTACTGCCCCAGCGTGTGGTTGCACACGCCGGAGTTCCGCGCCGGGATCATCCTTGGGCGGCCCTCCGCAGCGGCGGCGGCGCCGTCCTTCGCGGCGTAGTAGGGCTCCACGACCCAGTGGTGGAGGTACGTCTCGTGGAGAGGTACCGGCACGCCGCGCTCGTCGACGACCTCGCCGTTGAAGCTCTTGAGCGCCAGGTGGCCTCTCGGGAAGGCGATGTCCATGTAGTACTTGTCGGCGACGTCGCCCGGGCGCAGGAAGATGGGCGGGGACAGGAAGGTCTTGGTCTTGACCAGGCGGCCTTTCACGTTCAGCGCATCAGCTGATGGGAGAGGTACGATGAGCAGCAGCACGAGGAAGAGGGAGGTCTTCATCTTGTCACCACTGTACTGTACCACCTACAGATTGATGGTACCGTATATGTATTATCATCAGTGATTAATTAAAAAAAAGTTAGGCTAAAAGTATCGAACGAACAAGATTAGTAGGCAAATTAAAAATGGATAAGAACTAATTGCTTTGTTATGTTGGATCAGAAGAGAATTTTACTTTATTTGTAGCTGAAAGCAACTGCTATATATAGGCCACTGAACTTAACTTCTGAGTATATACAGTTTGTAAATTTTATTGTCTACTAATACCCTCTGTTTAAGATTTAACTGTAAGCTGCACCCTTTCTCTTAGAAGACTAGTTAATAGATAGGTCTGAAACAGGAAGGGGGCAAAAAACTTAGGCCCTACGTGGATTCATTATTTGCTAATAGACAGTTATTAGCCAGCTAATAATTATTAGCAGGTTTCTGTTATTTCTCCACCTATTAGCTGTCATTGCCTGATTTGGTCCAACTATTGAAATAGTTGTTATATTTAGACGTCCAACTAATAATTAGCTAGTCTATTATGTGTACTTGGTTGGATCCAAAAGAGCTAATTGTTAGCAGACAACTGCTGTCTACAGGATCCAAACAAGGCCTTATAATGAGGCCATGGACACTCAACTACTATCTGTGCCATTTTTTAGGGGAAAAAACAAACAGGTTGATCATCCTTCATGGCAGCTTGATTTTTTAGGGAAAAAAAGTCTTGGGAAAGTGGAAAAGCTGTGCTAGTCGATATGTATATTAGGAAACGGTAGTATATATACAAAGCACGAGCGAGAAAGAAAAGAAACAGCTAGTAAACGGAAAGCAAGCACAATACATATCACACTGACATCCTGGCACAGCTGTATGGCATTTCTTTGTACTTGTTCTTGTTTTCATCGTCTAGACGTAGATGCTTATATATAACATTTAAACCTTATATAGTTATAGTTATGTCGTCTAAAGCAGGCTAGGATGTATATATATTTTTGAACTAAAATATATACTGTGAGAAGAATAGGTCGCAGAAATCAAAACCTGAGATACATACTCGCTCCATCTTAGGAGAACCCCCCCCCCCCCCCCCCCCAACCAAAAAAATATATGCAATTCTCGCTTTTTAATTTGTGAACCAATCGGGCGCAACGGGATGTATATATATGCACCGTAGGTAGCATATCAGAGGAATCGATATATGAATGAATGAACACAGGTAGCACTAGTACACAAAATACATCTTGGGAAGCAAAGCAAGGTATTTAGGCGAATCGTAAGAAACGAATTCATATGAAGGAGGAGGCATGCATGCACGGGAGAGGGGAAGAGCGGGGGATGGAATGGAACCGGGCTATAGTAGCCTATCAGCTTATTCGCTTCCTGATTTCAGCCAGAGCTTATCAGCTAGGTAATAATATTTTTCTTTCACAACAAATCAGCATCAGTAGAGCTTATCAGAAAAAAAAAAAACCAACAGGAAGCGGAGCGGGCTAGGGATGGATCGGAGGAAGAAGATGAGACAACGAACCTAGCTGCGGGCTGCTAGTTCCTGCGCTGCGCCGAAGAGGAGAAGCTGCGTCACGGACGGGATGGAATTGGATGGATAGCCGCCTCCCGGCCCTGCTCGCGGCGCCGCCTGCCCGTTTGTGTTATTTATAAATATAAAGGAGGAGGAGGAGGAGGATGGTGCTTACGACAGCGCTGACGTTTGCTGGGCCGATCGAGAGGCCTCGTTCGTGGTCGTGATGAACGCGGCATCGCATTCGCATCGGAGCAGTGTACGTCGAGTCCACACACGGGATTGTGTTGCGTTGGTACTTCTAGAAAGGGAGGAGAGGACACGGACGATGTGGTGGGTCCCTGATCGATGTCGACGCGTTGTTATTCGGGTTGATTTCCTCTTTGGCTAGGCTACGCTCCTCTCCTCGCTTGTGCAAATAAATAAATTAACGTGCGCGTGCATGCTTCCTGTTCCTGCTCACTGCGTGCTCGTAGTCACAAGTCACTACAGACAATAATAGATAAATAAATATAATAACGGACGCAGAACGAGGCAAGCAAGGCTAAGCAGCGGCGTCGGAGTCGAGTTCACACGTACGGCCGGCCGGCCGGCCTTGCTTCTTTCTTCTACTAGAAACGAGACGACGTGGATTATTATGATGCTGTCGTCGACACGTACGTTATCCAGGCTTTCTCTTGGGCTACCTTAGGCTCCTAGCTCGTGCATGCTTTTTTTTTTTTCTTCTTCGTCTTCTCGCTCACTACAGCCTACATATAGAATCGTACAAGTACAAGGGCCCGCCGGCTGGTGAAGCAGCAGGTCGATCGATGATGGCGGTTGCGCAGACGACGGATTTCCTTTCGGAGCCTGATGATGATGGTATGAATGGAACCCAGTCAGCACCGACCACGTACGTACGCAAGGGGCGGGGCGGGGAGGTGGTGTCGCCGTGTGGGTGCGGTGCTGTGCTCTTACGACTTACGTGCGCGCGGCTGCCGCACGGAGAGGGGAGAGCGCAGCGCGCGACGGAGAGGGCGCTCCACTTGCAGACGACCTCGCCACGCCGCCGACCGACCGACCGACCGCCCGCAGCAACCCCAACTGGATAGCAAGACGCGAACGCGCGCGCGGTGCGGCCTTATCGAAACCGAAAAAGGAGGGCAAAAAAAAAAAGCTTTTTTTTTTACAAAAAAGGACAAAATAATTTAATCGTTGAGAGTGGGATTTGGACTCTCGGACCATAACCTTAATCTGGTGCCTTAGACCAACTGGGCCATCTCAACTTCTTTGTTGAGCTGGTCTTGAGGTTAACTTTTGTCGCTTTCTCGTCTTGAGGCTAGGTTCTGTCCCCTTTCTCGTATAGTTAGTCTCCTTTTGTTGCACGAGTACATACGTCAGAATCAGCGACGGATTCAGGAAATATTTTAAGTGGGGCTGAACAACACTGCTGCTCGATCTTAAGTCTCAGCCTCCTTATACTATAGAACTTTGCCTAAAAATTCATATGGGCTCCACAGGGGTTCCACTGCGCCGGTATGGGTAGGGGGGCTTGAGCCCCCCGCCCCACCGCTGTGTCCACCCCTGGTCAGAATCGATCGATCACGTACACACGACGAGCACGTTTCAGGTTTGGAATTTTCACAGATTTTAGTGATGAGCAGAAATGTGCTTTCGGATTACAAATGCTGTTTTTTTTTTGCCGGAAGAAAATACCGGTATTAATTTAGAGTTGAATAGTAGTATCTGCTGTGTCAACTGATTAGATGCATGGGTTAGCATCTAGTCTAGTGGAAACCTTCCACCTCCATGTTCTACTACTAGTAGCAGTTAGCAGTTGCCGGGATTCGATTCGATGTCATTCTGTTTTTTAAACACCATAAAAACAATTTTCAAATTTTCTTTTAACTGAAATTTGTGTCCAACTACATTCTCTAATTTTAGTCACGACCGGTAAAAACATGCAGAGGCCGAAATTTGAAACCCTGCCACATTCTTTAGCGCATGTCGCCTCGACCGTGATGTTTATTTGTAGTGTGTGTGATTGTAATAACTTGTAAATTTCATTCCGGAGGCCGTTCCGTTTTGGCTATTGGGACGAAACATTCCGGTACCGGGCCATACCCGTGTAGTGTTTCGGACTTTATAATAATAATAATAATAATAATACGTGAATAAACTTATACATAACTGTGCATATAAATATATATCGACTTAACTTATGGCTTAATTACCATTTTTACCAAACTAACCTATCATTCAACAAGTCCATAAGACCTTATACAAAAGTTCAAACTCCAAAGTTCATACATGAAAAAATAAAAATGCATGCAGCCATACCCAGTATTGCCCAGTATATGACCGACCGGTATTGACCGTTATTAGACCAGTACGGGATTGCGGCTCTTCTATATCTTTCTAGGTGCGGGTACGAGGCATTCCGGCGGCCATTCCGGCTGACACCGGAATGGAATTTACAACTATGGCCCCGTTCGTTTCGCTAAAAAAACAAGTCGAAATACTGTTCCGACTGATTTGTTGTGAGAGAAAAACACTGTTCCGGCTAAAAAAATAAGCTGAAAAAGATGGATTATAAAAGAAGCAAACAAGGCCTATACTGTAACTAGCTAGTATGCGTCCAAGACTCCCAAGTGGCAGTGTGGTAATACCATGCTATGCTATGGCCGGTGTCTCTTGCTAATTGCAGCCTTCGGCAAATAGCATAGCAGGCCTCCCACAGATATATATTAGAGCATCTCCAAGAGTTTGCTATCTCAACTTGGCATCCATATAATTTTGGCAAAACAAGAAAAAATAGCCTTCAACAGTTTGGCAAAACAACTTGGCATCAATAGCAACTTGGCAAATCTTTCCTCCACGCGCGCAAATATACGCGCGCGTATACGACTTGGCATCCGGGGCTCTTCGTTTCTTAGCGGGGCTCTTCGTTCGCTTAGCGGGGCTCTTCGTTCGCTTAGCGGGCCTCTTCGTTTCGTTAACGGGTTTTTTTATTTTACCAAGTCAAAAATGCCAAACTCTTGGAGATGGATTGTTTTTTTACTTGGCATATAATTTTGGGAGTTGGCAAATCACAAGATTTACCAAGTAAAATTTGACAAACTCTTGGAGATGCTCTTATACTTTCGCAACAAAAGAAAAAAAAGTTGATGTATGCTAAAAAAAAGTTGATGCACGCGTCACCGCGAGATATATATAACAAGCTGTTTGGCTTATGATTTTTATGGCCGATAAATCAGTCGATGCTGTTTTATTATGAGAGACAAATACTATAACATAACTGATAAGTTAGGCTTTATTTATTTATTTATTTATTTATTTATTTTTGTCTAATAAGTCGGGCTGAGTCGATGCGAACAGATGAGTCTGAAAGCAGCACGTACGGCTGCTTGAGTTGATTCGCTAATGAGAGCATACGGGAGGAGACGGAAGACGATGTGGGTCCTGATGTCCACACGTTATCCAGATGGAATACATTGTTGTTTCTAAAATTTATGAGTAATGAAATAATTTACTCATAATACAAATCATTCTTTCGACCTTCGATCACCTAAAATACAGTCAGGCAAAAATGGATTGCTCAAATAGAACATCTCGGGAAACTGAAGATTCCAGTTGATAAATAACTAAAAAATATATAGAGAGAGAAGGCCTAAATAAATTCAAAATTAGTTCAGAGTTCTGAGTACAAATTTGTTTATTAACTTTTATTATTTTCTAAAAATGATTGAATCCGTCGTTGTAAGTGTGGGCATAAATCTTTGGCTCCGATGCAACGCACGGGTATATAAGAGTCTCTCAAGTGGCAGTGTGGTAAGATTTTTTTTTAATTTTAACACTTTTTTTGTAAACTAATTCCTGTGGCTCGCCTTTTCTGTGGCTGTGGCCTGCCCTACCAAGACTAGAACTGCTTGGAGCTCAGAGAGCCGAATAACACCGCATAAAAATTTTTACATAGGACATAAATACATTTTAAGAGTTTAAAGATCCGAATAACACCACATAAAAAGTTTAGTGACCGCTCTTGCATTTTACAAAACCACACAATTTTTTATTAAGATTTATAATACCAACTACCAAATAACTATATTAGATCTATCATTTTTTTAGCTAGACATTCTAAAGGTAATCTGGAATTAATCAATGTCACGTCCCATCGCCCTGCCGCAGATCAAGCTAGCGTGTAGCAGTGTTGTGAGTGTCTGGCAGCAGCAGCGCCCATGCTTTAATTCAAAAGCTTTGTCTGCCACTTTGTCTCGGTATCCGTGCGTATCCCCCACTGTTTTGCATTGGTGCCATATCTCCTTGGGGCAGCAGGAAAGCAGCGAAACACTGTGCCCATGCTCATGCCCTGCACAAATGTGATTGTAGTACTTTTCTGTTTGGTCATAATCTGGTACTGGTACATTAATCCTAATGAGGCTCTGGAAGAAAATAGGTGGTGCTCTACACTAGCAATAGCAATGGGCTGTTCCCGAGAAGACCCCTACTGGCTACAGGGGACAGGGCTATAGGCTCTCTCGGTTCCGTTACGTTGCGACCACTGTTGCTGCCATCATCGGCTTGTCAGTTGGCACGTCGTACATGCTCAGTTATGCTTCCCTTCGCTACTAGAGGCGAGCTACTCCACTAGAGCATGCATGCTTGCTTTGCTTGCTTGGCCGTGCATGTCCGGTCCAGGCCGTACTAGCTACAGAGAGCTACAACCATCAGCAGCCTGCCACTTTCACGAGAGTACACTCGGCACACAGCACACCAGCAGCGGCAGCCTTTGACTCAACAGCCATCCATGCAACGTGTGAGCAGTGACATAATGCGCCGGGCATTGTCGTTGGCACCGTCGCTCTGCACTGTTGGCCTGTTGCAAAGAGAATGCATAAATTAATTTACACTGTACAGCTTGCTCACCTGCTCTTGACGTTTTGCGCTGTACAGAATGCATAAATTAATTTTTTATTAAGATTTATAATACCAACTAACAAATAACTATATTAGATCTATCATTTTTTTGAGCTAGACATTCTAAAGGTAATATGGAATTAATCAATGTCCTCTTGCTACCTCTTGAGAAACAATTGTGTGGTTTTGTAAAATGCAAGAGCGGTCACTAAACTTTTTATACGGTGTTATTTAGATCTTTAAACTCTTAAAATGTATTTATGTCCTATGTAAAACTTTTTATGCGGTGTTATTCGGCTCTCTGAGCTCCAAACAGTCCTAGTCCTTGGTAGGGCAGGCCATAGCCACAGGAAGGGTGAGCCACAGAGGATGAGGATGAGCCCTGAGGATGACGTGGGCCCCCCAGATTTATGTGATCACGTGGTGGCAGCACACGCAGCAATTTCGCAGGCAGCAGTGCTCTGCCGCCACGGCGTCCGCCCGGTGAATTAATCCCGTCCTTGTCGCGCCATCAGCTGTGGCGCGTCACTGCCGCGCCAAAATCGGTGGCGCGACAGACCCTGCCACGTCATCGGTCAGCGCCTCAGTCGTCGCCATGTCAGCCCTCTCGTCGCGCCACCATACTTGGCCGCGCCATGGCAATAGGCGCGATAAAAAGTGTTAGATTTAAAAATAAAAAACAGCGAGTATTAGATTTAGAATTAGTTTAAAAAAGTGTTAAAATTTAAAAAAAATCTATGGTAATACCATGCTATGCAACGGCCGGTGTGTCTTGCTAATTGCAGCCTCCGGCAAATAGCAGGCCTCACACACACTGACACATATATATATATATATATATATATATATATATATATATATATATATATTACTACTAGCTACAAAATAATTTATTTTATAGCTGAGTGATTAGACGTACCGACCGAACCACGCAGCAGTTCCGTCCGGCGTGGAGCGTGCTCCACCCCCACCCGCACTCCTCCCCACCCACCCGGCTCGGCTCGGTAAGCCATCAGCGATTCAGCGCGCCTCACCCCTCCCGGCTCAGCTTCACATATGGACATTCCCGAGCCAGCTGAGCGGTGCACCTACCCCAAATCCTCCGTCGCTTGTCCCTTCCGAGAAGAACCGCATAAATCGGAAATCTGGCGCCGCTCCCCCATGAAGGCGACGCCGGGCTCGGACGGGCCCTCCGCAAACCCGACCACACCGGCGGCAATCACCCCTACATCACCGGCCCCATCTCTTTTGTGATCCAGATCGGCGGCGACTGCCTCTTCCCCTAGTAGATCCGGCCTCCCATGGTGGTGGCGGCGGCCTTCCACTCGACGGCTTATGCGGTGTGTGCCCGACGGTGGCATCTGATGCGGATCGGCATATGGTGGCTGCCGGCGGTGCCCCTTCTTCTCCGCAGGCGGCAGCGCATGGCTGTTGTGCCTCCTCCAATCCCCCTCGGCGTCAGCGCGTCCCGCACCGCGCGGATTGACCCCCCGGCGGCGATGCGTCCTCGAGCAGCGGTGCCTTGTCTCGCGTGGATGGGGGACCCGACACCAGCGCAACCTACGCCACGCGAGCGGTATGTTGATTGCCGATCTGGCCTTTCTGAGGAAGACGGCAATGTTGATGTGCATGAGGTGCTCTTAGTGCAGATCGAAGAGTATGGTTTACTGCCAAGCTGGATTCATGGATTATGGGTTTCCAGTACCGCCGTCCGCACAGACGGGACAGGATCATCACATGAGCATCCGCACATAGCCACTTTAGTCCATCAGCCCTCAGGTTCGTGACTCCTGTAGGCTCCTTTCTTGATTAATTGTTCGTCAGTCATTTATTTAATTCCATTTGTCTGATTAGCCATCTGGATTTTGGTAGCTGTTGGTGACTCCCGTAGATTGGAATATTGTTTATTGTTGCAGATCTATTGGCCACATTAGCCAGAGTGCGTACGTTTGTAAATCCTATCCATTTTAGGTTGTCAGGTTTGCTGTTTTTTGAACCAAATTCTTGAATGTCAGATCCCTTGTTTAGTAAATTCCTTTGTTTCTACTACAAAATATCGTAACTATTGTATGCACTAAATCAGTATACATTAATCTTATGATAATAAGCATTGCTGCCTTATGCTAATTATCACGATTTACTGCTCAGACATTTCAAGCAATCACGTGTTTGTCCATTCTTCAGACATTCTTCAGACATTATAATACTTTCACAATAAAAGAAAAAAAGTTGATGTATGCTAAAAAAAAGTTGATGCACGCATCAACGCGAGATATATATAACAAGCTGTTCGGCTTATGATTTTTATGGCCGATAAGTCAGTTGATGCTGTTTTACTGTGAGAGAAAAATATTGTAGCATAACTGATAAGTCGGGCTTTATTTATTTATTTATTTATTTTTGCCTAATAAGTCGGGCTAAGTTGAAGCGAACAGATAAGTCTGAAAGCAGCACGTACGGCTGCTTGAGTTGATTCGCTAATGAGAGCATATACGGGAGGAGACGGAAGACGATGTGGGTCCTGATGTCCACACGTTATCCAGATGGAATACATTGTTGTTTCTAAAATTTATGAGTAATGAAATAATTTACTCATAATACAAATCATTCTTTCGACCTTCGATCACCTAAAATACAGTCAGGCAAAAATGGATCGCTCAAATAGAACATCTCGAGAAACTGAAGATTCCAGTTGATAAATAACTAAAAAATATAGAGAGGGAGAAGACCTAAATAAATTCAAAATTACTTTAGAGTTCTGAGTACAAATTTGTTTATTAACTTATGGGGGCATAAATCCTTGGCTCCGATGCAACGCACGGACATATAAGAGTCTCCCAAGTGGCAGTGTGGTAATACCATGCTATGCTACGGCCGGTGTCTCTTGCTAATTGCAGCCTCCGGCAAATAGCAAGCCTCCCACAGATATATATTATACTTTCACAACAAAAGAAAAAAAGTTGATGTATGCTAAAAAAAAAAGTTAATGCACGCATAAACACGAGATATATATAACAAGCTGTTCGGCTTATGATTTTTATGGCCGATAAGTTAGTTGATCTGTTTTATTATGAGAGAAAAATACTGTAGCATGACTGATAAATCGGGCTTTATTTATTTATTTATTTATTTTTGCCTAATAAGTCAGGCTAAGTTGAAGCGAACAGATAAGTCTGAAAGCAGCACGTACGGCTGCTTGAGTTGATTCGCTAATGAGAGCATACGGGAGGAGGAGACGGAAGACGATGTGGGTCCTGATGTCCACACGTTATCCAAATGGAATACATTGTTGTTTCTAAAATTTATGAGTAATGAAATAATTTACACTGAAGTTTCCAGTTGATAAATAACTAAAAAATATAGAGAGAGAGAAGACCAAAATAAATTCAAATTAGTTCAGAGTTCTCAGTACAAATTTGTTTATTAACTTTTATTATTTCCTAACAATGATTGAATCCGTCGCTGTAAGCGTGGGCAAAAATCCTTAGTTCCGATGCAACGCACGGGCATATAAGAGTCTCCCAAGTGACAGTGTGGTAATACCATGCTATGCTACAACCGGTGTCTCTTGCTAATTGCAGCCTCCGGCAAATAGCAGGCTATATATATATATATATATATATATATATATATATATATATATATATATATATATATATATATATATATATATATATATATATATATTACACTTTCACAACAAAAGAAAAAAAAGTTGATGTATGCTAAAAAAAAAGTTGATGCACGCATCAACTATATATATATATATATATATATAACAAGCTGTTCGGCTTATGATTTTTATGGCGGATAAGTCAGCTGATGAATGTTTTATTATGAAACAAAAATAATGTACCATGACTGATAAATCAGGCTTTATTTATTTATTTATTTATTTATTGTGGGCTAAGTTGAAGCGAACAGATGAGTCTGAAAGCAGCACGTACGGCTGCTTCAGTTGATTCGCTAATGAGAGCATACGGGAGGAGGAGACGGAAGACGATGTGGGTCCTGATGTCCACACGTTATCCTGATGGAATACATTGTTGTTTCTAAAATTTATGAGTAATGAAATAATTTACTCATAATACAAAAAATACAGTCAGGCAAAAATGGATCTTTCAAATAGAACATCTCGGGAAACTGAAGATTCCAGTTGATAAATAACTAAAAAATATATAGAGAGAGAAGACCTAAATAAATTCAAAATTAGTTCAGAGTTCTCAGTATAAATTTGTTTATTAACTTATATTATTTCCTAAAAATGATTGAAGCCGTCGCTGTAAGTGTGGTAAAAAATCCTTGGCTCCGATGCAACGCACGGGCATATAAGAGTGAAGTGTTTCTTTCGTCTTGTTGTTTTTATTTCTTATAAGCTGCCCTCACGCCCTCTGTGTCTCGTGTATGACCCGGACTACATAGTTCGATTTCAAGACATCCGGTTCTGTGCAACGTACGAGCAAGTTTACCAAAAAGGGCTCGACCAGAGAAGCTGAAAGCTCTAGTTTGGTTTTGGTGAATTGATGAAACCCTAAGTGATAACCTAGTTTATCAAGTGATCATGAGATAGGTAGCACACTCCAAGTGATGAAGCAAATAAAGACCATAGCATGATGATGATGATACCATGATGATGATCAAGTGCTTGGACTTGGAAAGAAGAAAAAAAATAAAAGGCTCAAGGTAAAGGTATAAATCATAGGAGCTATTTTATTTTGGGGACCAAGACACTTAGAGAGTGTGATCATATTTAGGATTGATAGCCGTACTATTAAGAGGGGTGAAACTCGTATCGGAATGCGGTTATCAAAGTGCCACTAGATGCTCTAACTCATTGCATATGCATTTAGAATATAGTGGAGTGCTAACACCCTTGAAAAATGTTTGTAAAAATATGCTAACACATGTGCACGAGGTGATACACTTGGTGGTTGGCACATTTGAGTAAGGGTGAAGAAGATAGAGTTGAAAAGGAGTTAGCCGCGCTGGTTATAGAGTGACCAGACGCGTCCGGTATGGTGATCGTACACGTCTGGTATTTGGCGACGAACTCCGCGACCGGACACGTCCGGTCGCCACACCGGACACGTCTGGTGTGAATCAGAAAACGCAGTGTTCGGCAGAGCAGTCGATCGGACGCTGGCAGTGTCCGGTCCGGTGTGACCGGACGCGTCCGGTCGAGCGTGGATGCTTACTGTACTCTATCGGACGCTGAGGCTCAGCGTCCGATCAGTTTCTAACAGACGCGTTCAGTCGGCCTAGTGGCTTACTGGACTCGACCGGACTCGGTAGCTCAGCGTCCAGTCATTCGTAGTTCTGCGTCCGGCCTGAGCGTCCGATCGCATGAAAGTGTGGGCTGCAATGGCTATCTTGTCTTGAACTGGACACGTGGCGGTCTAGGAGAGACCGGACGCGTCTGGTCGACCTACCAGACACGTCTGGTATTCACGACCGGAGCGTCCGGTCGACGCGCAGTCTGCCCGTTTTTTTTGAGCCAACGGCTCTATTTTATGGGGGTTTCTATTTAAAGCCCCATGACCGGTTCAAGCTATGACTCTTGGTCATTTTTATTGACATAGCAACCTTGTGAGCTTAGCCAAAGCCCTCTCACTCATCTCTATCATTGATTCATCATCTTTGTGAGATTCGGAGTGAATCCAAGTACATTGCTTGAGTGTTTGCATCTAGAGGCACTTGGTGTTCGTGTTTCGCTACGGATTTCGCTTGTTACTCTTGGTAGTTATCGCCACCTAGACGGCTTAGAGCAGCGAGGATCGTTGAGCGGAGGGTGGTGATTGTCTCCGGCTCCAATCGTGGTGGTTGTGAGGGGTACTTGATCTTTCCCCGGTGGAGAGCCAAAATATACTCTAGTGGATTGCTCATGGCTTGTGTGATCCTCATCTTGTATTGGTTGTGCGGCACACTATTGAGGGTTTAGCGTGTGAAGCCAATTAGCGCGTGAACCTCCAAGTGAGTGAATCGCCACAACGAGGACTAGCTTGCTGGCAAGCAAGTGAACCTCGGTAAAAATCGTTGTGTTCATCATTGATTCCGAGGTGATTGGTCTTCATTGTTATTCATCCTTGTGATTGATTGGTTTTTTCATCTATACGGCGGTATAACCTTCTTGATCACTCTTTTTACTCTACCGCAAACTAGTTGACAAGCTTTTTAGTGTAGCTAGTTGTGAGAGCTTGCTTGCTTGGTGGGTGTGGCTCTTTAGTTAGACTTTGAGAGCACACTAACATAGGGTAGTGTCATAGCTCTTGTGTGAATCGATACTATCTAAACTAGAATTATGGTAGGTGGCTTGTATTTTAAGTAGACTAGTGCAATACTTGCTTTGCCTCATAATTGTCTAACTATTTTGTTAAGTGTTGTTGTAGAAATTTTATTAGGCTATTCACTCTCTCTAGCCATTAGGACCTTTCAAGTGGTATCAGAGCCGAGGTCACCGTGATTTGAGGCTTAACAACCTTCGGTGTAAAAATGGCTTAAATCAACAACACCAAGAAGACACCCCAATTTGATGGCACAAATTATCCTTATTGGAAGTCAAAAATGACCACACACATCAAGTCAATTAATAAAAAGGTGTGGAAGATGGTAGAAACCAAAATTGAGATTGAAGATCCAGAGAATCCCACTGTGGCCGAAGGAGTGCTTCTTCAAAACAATGATATTGCTCTAAGTGCCATTCATGATGCAATTAATGAAAAAACATTTGAGCAAATCAAGAATATTGAGATGGCACATGAAGCTTGAAAGAAGTTGGAAAAATCATTTGAGGGCACTCAAGCCGTAAAGGGTGCTAAGGCATACATCCTCAAAGAGAAGTTTGCAAGCTTTAAGATGAAGGAGGATGAGAGTGTGCTGAAAATGTTCCATAGGCTTTAAGTGCTTGTCAATGATCTTAAAGCACTTGGTGAAGAGGTGAATGACAACAACTTCTCACATAAGTTGAGATGTTTGCCTTCAACATTTGGTATATTGGTCACCATTCTAGTAAGAAGCGGTTTGGACACCATGACACCAAACCAAGTATTTGGGGATATAATGACCGATGATACATATAGAGATGATGATGATGAGAAGGAGAAAAGAAGAAGAAAGATGAGAAGAAGGATGACAAGAAGAAGAGCATGGCATTCAAAGCCACATCATCCAAGGGCAAAGCTAAGCAAGAAACATCAAGTGAAGATGATGATTCATGGGATGATGATGATGATAAGAAGATAGCTCTCTTTGTCAAGAGAATTGACAAGTTTATGGTGAAGAAGGGCTATCATGCTAGAAGGAAGAAGTCTTCATCCAAGAACAAAGAAGAGTCAAGAAGGTGCTTCAAGTGTGGAAGCAAAGATCATCTTGTTGCTCAATGCCCATACAATAGCGACAATGATGATGATAACAAGAAGAACAAGAAGAAGGAAAAGAAAGAGAAGAATGTCAAGATGGCATTCAAGAAGAAGAAGGGTGGTTCATATGTAGTCACTTGGGATAGTGATGCTTCCTCAAGTGATGATGATGATGCTTCATGGCTAAAGCCACTAAGGTACAATCTTGTAATGATGAAAGTGATGAAGAACATATTGATGATAATGAACATGAAAATGAAAATAATAGTGATAGTGATGATGATGAACCTACTAAGGATGAACTATTTGACATGCTAGAAGATACTAAAGAACACTTTGACATTAAGAGAAGAGAATACAAGAGCTTGAATAAGGAGGTAAAAGCCCTTAAGCAAGCCCTTGATGAGCTCAAAGCAACTCATAAGAAGCTAGAGGAAGCCCATGAGAAGCTTGGCAAAGCTCACAAAAAGCTTGAAAAAGCTCATTCTTCTTCACTTAATGAGCAAAATAAAAAGAGGCATGTTGAAACTTGCAATGTAGGTTTAACTTGTGATATAATTGATGAATCACTATCTATGCCTATCATTGTTGCTCCTACTAACCCTTCTTGTAGTACTTCCACTTCTTCTTCATCTAGTAGTGATGGTCTCACTTGTGACACTTCACTAGTGGTTGAGAATGAGAACCTCAAGAAGAAGGTCAACAAGCTCACTCACACCTTAGCTAAGGCTTATGGTGATGAGGACCGCTTGCTTATGTGCTTAGGTAGCCAAAGAGCTTCTCTCTATAAAGAGGGATTGGGCTACACTTCCAAGAAAGGCAATGCGGCCTTTGCTCCTCACAAGACTAGTTTTGTAAAGAACAATGATCGGTTTTGCACTAGTTGTAAGCAAGTTGGTCATGTAGAGCAAAAATACATGAATAAAAAATCACATGCTAATGTATCTTTTATTAAGCTTGATTCATGCTATATGCTTACTAAGGGCACAAATGGTGTAAGGCTAAGTTCATTAGTAAACTATGGATGGGCTCAAAGAAGAAAGCCATTTGGGTACCAAAGAGCTTAGTGACTAACCTTCAAGGACCTAAGCAAGTTTGAGTATCTAAAAAGAATTGATTTTCTTTTGTAGGTCAATTACAAAAACGGAGGAAGGTATTGGGTTTTTGATAGTGGGTGCACTCAACACATGACCGGTGATGCAATAATGTTCAACTCAATCAACACCAATGGCAATATTGGTTATGATAGTATCACATTTGATGACAATGGCAAAGGCAAGGTCAAAGGGTTCGGTAAGATTATAGTATCCAATGACATGAGCATATCCAATGTGTTACTAGTAGAAAGCTTGAATTTCAATTTGCTATCCGTGGCTCAATTGTGTGATCTTGGATTCAAATGCATATTTGGAGTAGATGATGTAGAGATCATAAGTGTAGATGGCTCTAACTTGATCTTCAAAGGTTTTAGATATGAAAATCTATACTTGGTTGATTTCAATGCTAGTGAAGCTAAATTATCTACATACTTGTTCACTAAGTCTAGCATGGGTTAGTTATGGCATAGAAGGCTTGGTCATGTTGGAATAAAACAATTGAATAGATTGGTTAAGCATAACTTGGTTAGAGGCTTGAAAGATGTTGTGTTTGAAAAGGATAAGCTTTGTAGCTCTTGTCAAGCCAGCAAACAAGTTGGAAACACCCATCCTAAGAAAAGCATGATGGACACTAGTAAAGTATTTGAGTTATTGCACATGGATTTGTTTGGGCCAACACAATACATTAGTATCGGTGGTAACAAATATGACTTTGTGATAGTGGATGACTACACTAGATACACATGGGTATTCTTTCTAGTGGACAAAAATGATGTATTTGCAATATTCAAATCATTTGTCAAAGGCATTCACAATGAATTTAAAACAACCATCAAGAGAGTTAGAAGTGACAATGGTAGTGAGTTCAAGAACACTAAAATTGATGAGTTATGTGATGAATTTAGAATTAGACATCAATTCTCGACCAAGTACACTCCTCAATCAAATAACCTTATTGAGAGGAAGAATAGAACACTCATTGATATGGCAAGGTTTATGCTTAGTGAGTATAATATGAGTCAATCCTTTTGGGCCGAAGCTATCAACACGGCTTGCTATTATAGCAACCGCCTCTATTATCACCGATTGAAAGAAAAGATATCATATGAGCTCTTGAATGGTAGAAAGCCCAACATTGCATATTTTCAGGTCTTTGGTTGCAAATGCTATATCTTGAAGAAAGGTACAAGATTGGGCAAGTTTGACAAGAAATGTGATGAAGGATTCCTACTTGGCTATTCCACCACAAGCAAAGCATATAGAGTTTGGAATTTGGATAGTGGTACTCTTGAGAAAGTTCATGATGTTGAATTTGATGAAACCAAAGGTTCACAAGTAGAGAATGAGAACTTAGAAGATGTTAGAGGCATTCAACTTTCAAATGCCATGAAGAACATGGATATTGGTGAATTGAGGCCTAGGCAAGTGAATGATGATAAAGATGATCAAGTGCAAGTGATCTCTAACTCAAATGTGCAAGATGATACAAATCAAGTTAGTACAAGTGGATCTCATGACAATAAACAAGATCAAGTGGCTAGTACATCATCTCAACCCAATGATCAAGAAAGTGCAAACAATCAAGTTCCAATCCTCCAACCAACCAATGTTGCAAGAGATCATCCATTGGACACTATCATTAGTGACATTTCTAGAGGTGTATAAACAAGATCAAGATTGGCATTATTTTATGAGCACTTCTTATTTGTATCATCCATTGAACCAAAGAAGATAGATAAAGCATTGAAGGATGTTGATTAGATGAATGCTATGCATGAAGAATTGAATAACTTCACAAGAAATCAAGTATGTAAGTTGATAGAAAGATCAAAGGGACATAATGTGATTAGAACCAAATAGGTCTTTAGAAACAAGCAAGATCAAGATGGGATAGTTATAAGGAACAAAGCAAGATTGGTAGCACAAGGCTATACACAAGTTGAAGGTCTTGACTTTGGAGAAACATATGCCCCGGTTGCTAGATTGAAAGCAATTAGAATCTTACTAGCCTATGCTTGTTCCCACAACATAAAGCTCTATCAAATAGATGTTAAGAGTGTATTTCTCAATGGCTACATCAATGAAGAAGTATATGTTGAGCAACCTCCTAGTTTTGAAGATGATAAGAAGCTCAACCATGTGTACAAGTTGAAGAAGGCGTTGTATGGCTTGAAGCAAGCACCTACAGCATGGTATGAGAGATTGAGGGATTTCCTACTCTCTAAAGGGTTCACAATGGGCAAAGTTGACACCACTCTTTTCATCAAGAAGATTAGAAAAGATCTATTTGTGTTGCAAATTTATGTTGATGACATCATATTTGGATCAACAAATCAAGAATTTTGTGATGAGTTTGGAAAGATGATGCCTAATGAGTTTGAGATGTCCATGATTGGAGAATTGAGTTACTTCCTTGGTCTTCAAATCAAGCAATTAAAGAATGGTACATTTATGAGTCAAGTCAAGTATATCAAGGACATGATCAAGAAGTTTGGCATGATTGATTGCAAAGTCATTAGCACACCAATGGGAACAAATGGCAACTTGAATAGTGATGCAAGTGGCAATATGGTGGATCAAAAATTGTATCGGTCTATGATTGGAAGCCTACTCTATGTGACCGCATCAAAGTCGGATGTCATGTTTAGTGTATGCATGTGTGTAAGATTTCAAGCATCACCAAGAAAAAATCATTTGAAGGCTACAAAGAGGATATTGAGGTACTTGAAGCATACACCAAATGTTGGTTTGTGGTATCCCAAAGGAGCAAAGTTTGAGCTAGTTGGTTACTCCAACTCGGATTATACGGGATACAAGGTTGAAAGGAAGAGCACCTCGGGCACATATCAATTGTTGGAAAGATCACTTGTTTCATGGTCATCAAAGAAGCAAAATAGTGTTGCATTATCAACCGCCGAAGCCAAATACATATCCGTCGGTAGTTATTGTGCACAAGTACTTTGGATAAAGGCCACTTTGAGTGACTTTGAAATCAAGTTCAAGAAAGTGCCATTGCTATGTGACAATAAGAGTGTAATCAAGTTGACAAACAATTCGGTTCAACATGTAAGAATAAAGCACATTGATGTCCGCCATCATTTCATAAGAGATCACCAACAAAAAGGGGACATTTGCATTGAGAGTGTAGGCACCGAAGATCGACTTGCCAATATATTCACCAAGCCATTGGATGAGAAAAGGTTTTGCAAGCTAAGGAATAAGTTGAACATATTGGATTTCTCAAATATGTGTTGATGCACCCTCCACTTATATGACATGTCTCTCCTTCGAGCAATCCAAGGTAAAAGTTGATTGGCATGACATACATCCTTGCTAAGGACATGTTTAGTGCATCTAGTCATCTCTCCATTTAATTAGGCTCATTCATGAAAATCAAATGAATTTGATGTTTATATGGTATCATTATTGCTTCTATGTTTGACTTGATCTAGTGATAGCATATGCCATGTTTGTGGGCTTATAAACCTAGTGTTTAATCTAGAAAATGAGCTCTAAGTGTTTAACTCAACATGGTACAAGATAACCCTCATTTGGAGGTGTGGAGAAGCTTGTCATTGGATCAAACCGAGTTAAATATCTTTGGCATATATTCTAGTTTGAACCAAATTCGGAACTTTGATCCTCATCCCATTGATTAACATTGATAATCTTGATCCTACAAGTAATACTATCCATATTTTGAACCTTTGTGGTCATTGATGACAAAGGGGGAGAGAAACAAAGATATGGAGTAAAAGATAGTGAAAAAGGGGAGAGATATGACAAAGGAAAGGGATCAACTAAAATTTTGAGCACACAAATAGGGGGAGCAAGCTTATGAACTTGTATGGTGCATTTGAATGTGCATTTCATATGTTTGCTTGTATGGCATAAGTTTTAAAATTCAATATCTATGCTTGTGTGGTGCATGCTAGTTGTCGGTTTGAATGATGAAATGAAACTAGCATGCATAGGATATCTAGTGATTTCACTTCCAAATATTTCTAAGTGGTATTGAGCTAACCATGGTGCTAAGGATGGTATAATGGTGCACGCCGATTGGTATCACGCTTTAAAGGTCCATCTCTTATACCTTAGCATCATTTGGTAGAATTGTCTCCTATATTTTCTATCTAAGCATATGTGCAAGCTACAATCCAAACTCTTAGCACATACGTAGAGGGAGCAATTGCTACCATTTGGGGTTCATGAAACTTATCCATATCCTTTTACACATGGTAATTATGCTTGGGAAAGCAACATGGATTCAATTGAATTTTAATTCATATCTTTGTGAAAGGGTTGTCATCAATTACCAAAAAGGGAGAGATTGAAAGCTCTAGTTTGGTTTTGGTGAATTGATGAAATCCTAAGTGCTAACCTAGTTTATCAAGTGATCATGAGATAGGTAGCACACTCCAAGTGATGAAGCAAATAAAGATCATAGCATGATGATGATGATACCATGATGATGATCAAGTGTTTGGACTTGGAAAGAAGAAAAAAACAAAAGGCTCAAGGAAAATGTATAAACCATAGGAGTTATTTCGTTTTGGTAGCCGTACTATTAAGAGGGCTGAAACTCGTATCGGAATGCGGTTATCAAAGTGCCACTAGATGCTCTAACTCGTTGCATATGCATTTAGGATCTAGTGGAGTGCTAACACCCTTGAAAAATGTTTGTAAAAATATGCTAACATATGTGCACAAGGTGATACACTTGGTGGTTGGCACATTTGAGCAAGGGTGAAGAAGATAGAGTTGAAAAGGAGTTAGCCACGCTGGTTACAGAGTGATCGGACACGTCTGGTATTTGGCGACGAACTCCACGACCGGACGCGTCCGGTCGCCACACCGGACGTCCGGTGTGAATCAGAAAACGCAGTGTTCGGCAGAGCAGTCGATCGAACGCTGGCAGCGTCCGGTCCGGTGTGACCGGACGCGTCCGGTCAAGCGTGGATGCTTACTTTACTCCACCGGACTCTGAGGCTCAGCGTCCGGTCAGTTTCTAACAGACATGTCCGGTCGGCCTGGTGGCTTACTGGACTCGACCGGACTCGGTGGCTCAGTGTCCGGTCATTCGTAGTTCTGCGTCCGGTCTGAGCGTCCGATCGCATGAAAGTGTGGGCTGCAACGGCTACCTTGTCTTGAACTGGACACGTGGCGGTCTGGGAGAGACCGAACGCGTTCGGTCGACCTACCGGACACGTCCGGTATTCACGACTGGAGCGTCCGGTCGATTGGACCGGAGCGTCCGGTCGACGCGCAGTCAGCCTATTTTTTCAGCCAACGGCTCTATTTTATGGGGGCTTCTATTTAAAGCCCCATGGCCGGCTCAAGCTATGACTCTTGGCCATTTTCATTGACATAGCAACCTTATGAGCTTAGCCAAAGCCCTCCCACTCATTTCCATCATTGATTCATCATCTTTGTGAGATTGGGAGTGAATCTAAGTGCATTGCTTAAGTGTTTGCATCTAGAGGCACTTGGTGTTCGTGTTTCGCTGCGGATTTCGCTTGTTACTCTTGGTGGTTGCCGCCACCTAGACGGCTTGGAGCAGCGAGGATCGTTGAGCGGAGGGTGGTGATTGCCAACGACTCCGATCGCCACAACGAGGACTAGCTTGCCGGCAAGCAAGTGAACATCGGTAAAAATCATTGTGTTGATCATTGATTCCGAGGTGATTGGTCTTCATTGTTATTCATCCTTGTGATTGATTGGTTCTTTCATCTACACAGCGGTATAACCTTCTTGATCACTCTCTTTACTCTACCGCAAATTAGTTGACAAGCTCTTTAGTGTAGCTAGTTATGAGAGCTTGCTTGCTTGGTGGGTGTGGCTCTTTAGTTAGACTTTGAGAGCACACTAACATAGGATAGTGTCATAGCTCTTGTGTGAATCGACACTATCTAAACTAGAATTATAGTAGGTGGCTTGTATTTTAAGTAGGCTAGTGCAACACTTGCTTCGCCTTATAATTGTCTAACTATTTTGTTAAGTGTTGTTGTAGAAATTTTATTAGGCTATTCACCCCCCTCTAGCCATTAGGACCTTTCAGAAGCGCGGACTCACGATTCCTTCCATGAACGCCGCACCCAGTCATCCGCTAGAGTTGAGAGAGAGAGAGGCGGGTCTTCGGCTCTATGGTCGGCTGCTTTCATGAGCCGCGCGCTCGTGACGCCGGCCAAGCCGCGCGTGCCCACGCCAAGCAGAGCCACGTGCCTAGCTGTGCGCCCACGTCAGGCTAAGCCGCGCGCGCCCACGCCGCTTCCTCCGCCTGGCCGCACACGCCCGCTCGCCGCGCCCGCCCAACAGCCCGACGCTGCCCTTCCGCCGCCACTGTCGCCGCACCCAGCCACCCGCTGCCTGCTAGCATTGAGAGGGACGACCCTGAGAGTGACGACTGAGAGATAAGGGGTAAGTTTATCTTTTCACTGGGCTTTTGTTAAGTTTTAATTACTTTGATCCGGATGTAGATAACTGAGTTAAGCATTGGGGTAAACGGAGCCTTCGTTTTGAAAAAGTAAAGGTAAAAACACAAAGTGAAAGAAAGTGGGAAAATGGGGTAAAATCACAATTGGGGTTTGAAATAGGGGGCAAAAAACACAACATTCGGAAGGGCAAACTTGTCATCTTTTAACTTTTTTAACACTGTTACCTGCTGTTCACGGAGTAGGGGTAAACTGAACCTTCGTTTTGGAAAAGCAGGGGTAAAAACACAAAGTGAAAGAAAATAAGGGTAAAATCATAATTAGGGTTCAAAATAGGGGCAAGAACGCAATAACCCCTTAATTAAACTAAATAACATCAAGCTTGGCACTTGGTGGGATTGCTCTACTTAGGCATGTCATAGCAATCCTCTTAGCTTCCTCAAAGGCCGGTGGTCCACTCTTTATCGTCCAATGATCACCAGCAGAAGTACTACGTTTATGTGTATCTACAGTTATAACCTCCAGTGCAGGACCATTTTCGACGACGTGTAAAATAAATTCGACTTGCCCTCTTGCCCCTTTGAATCCTGTAATCCACATCTTCTTCAAACAATTGTAGGGATTGCATTGCCCAATGTCCTGCCTACGAGGACCCACGTCTGCCAACCATAAAGATGTAGTGCCAGAAAACTGCAAAGGTAAACAGAACAGTGTTATCCATGGTTCAATTATTTTATTTATTTGTAATATGTGTATGCATTTGGATGCCCTAGATCATATGGTGAAATTGGAGCGCAGAGGGTGGGTAGTGGGACAACCCGTAGTAGCGCTTACCTATTGAATGACCATATTACCAAATGAATCAGGTAGAAATGAATCTGAGTACCAAGCAATCAAAATTAGTTTAGCTAACTATAAATATCATGACACCAAGCAATGCTATCGATCAAAGGCAACTCATAATTTTACCCAACTGAAATGAAGAAAGCAATCTGTGCAACAGTGGCGGAGCCAGGATTTCACAGCTGGGTATTCCAAGTACAAAAAATTTCCGATGCATATGCAATAGTAATAAGGGACAAAACCAGTATAAAATTGATCCTGGTGCACAGCTCAAGTAGTATATATATAATTTTCTTAAAATATATGCTAGGTAAATTATTTTTTTACCCTGGTAACAAGGCACCAGGCAAAGTGAACCGGTGTCACCCCTGGTAATAATCAAAGTATAAATTCTTTATCTACGTTACAAGAAAAACAATGCAACATTTCTTTCAAAAAAAAGAACACAATGCAACAAAAAAAATAGAAAACGAAACCTTCAATTCTTACTTTGAAGAATCAAGAATGGATCTAGGGTCTTTTGTGTTCGTCGTGCTGTTGCTTCAAGCCGTGGATGAGAGAGGTGCCGAGGGGGAGGGTCGGACACCTGGACGCCGGAGCCGAGGGGGAGCCTACAAAGACCACTGACCGCCACCGCCAGAGGAGTGCCGGGCGCAAGGCGCTGCCGCGTTCCCGACTGCCAGAGGGCCGATGGGCGAGGGGCCGACCGGGCGAGGGCTGAAGGGCCAAGGGGGAGAGCCGACCTGCCGTGCCGCCGCTCGCCGATGCAGCCACCGCCCTTCCGATCGATGCAAGCGACGGACGGGAGTAGGAGACAGGGACGGGAGTACGGTCGATGGCTTTCTGTCTTTGTGAGTTCGTGGGCTGATGCTACTAGTTGTTCTACTGGGCTTATGGGCTACATATTTGCAACATTCAATAAACTAACATGCTGTATCATTATATATGTATACATATATTTGTGTTTGTCACAAAAATCATGGGTATTCCATGGAATACAGGGGCATACCCCTGGCGCCGCCCATGGCAGCAGGGGTCCAGTTGGATAAACAGGAGTGCTAAATCTTTTTAGCGAATAGTGTCTGGATAACTGTTTCAACTATTCTCCTAATATGGCTTCTTAGAAGCTACCGAAATACAGCAAACGAATGAATCAGCGCACTAATAAACACTTGCATAACAATTGAAAAAACAATTCTGCCTAACTTTTTAGACACGTCACCACGGAACTTAAAGAAGAGGAGAATGCATAACTGATAGCTCATCGAGGAACATAGATAAATGAAATAGGATGAGAATAAAAAACAAACTTAAAAATACAATTCTCACTTACATGAACCTCCAAGTCTTCAATAAAAGGTGTGGCCCTCAGAAATGATACCGAATAAAGAATGCTATCAACATTTCTTTCAGATATAGACAGGAACAACTGCAAGTGCTTAAGACGGGAAAACTTCAATGGGTTGTTCCACAACCATTGCTTCTGAAATATAAAACATAAAATGTCATTGAACTGAATTTTTCAAATAAGTTAAAACATAAAACCTCAAGCGTCATATAAGGGAGGTTTACCTTTGTTAGCTCTAGCCAACGTAAAGTTAGATTTTCCACGTTTGGAAGACCGTTGAGGAGTGATATGAGGGCATCCTGAAAATCTGCCTTGTAGAACATAATATTTGCACTTTGTATCTTCAGTGAGTGGCTGAGTCCAATTGGTATAAACCGTCCATAGTATTCAAAGGTAGTGAGATTCATAGCATGGAATTCTACCTTGGTAAATTTGCAACAGTCAATGTGCAAGTACAGTAGATGGGATAGTGGACCATTCACCACCAGTTCATCATTGAGGTTACATCTGTCTATGCATAGCTACTCAAGATTACAACAATGGGACAGCACATGTCCAAGGTCCTTTTTGGAGGCATGCACTAACTGTAAATAAAGTTTTTTTAGATTTGGGAAACCTCTATGGTGGGAAGGTGGTTTCAAAGATACAAAGCTAAGCTGCATATGTTGTAGGCGAGATATATTTCCACTGTCTAAAAGTTGGAAAGGAAACACATATCGATCCAGCTGAGGTTCGCAGTAAAATTCTGCGGCTTTAGATCCAAAGTAAGGTTCTTTGTCCCTGACGAGGCAGCAAAACTAACCCAATTATTGAGATGGTGAACTAGTAGGCTATCAACAAGATCCATCCTGACTTCAAGTGTTTCAACCACCTTGCCATGGTGTTTCTGTAGAACAGCATTGACCTCGTGGATGAATCTTCCAGTGTGCTGGCGCAAATCATACCTAGAGCATTTGCACACTTGAACACCATCAAAAGTCAACCTGGGGCACACAGACCACGTGCATCTCAACTTACTTGACAAAACATTAGCCCTTGCGAACTCTTTTGGCAGGAGTTTGGACATAATTCTGTACACGACGTCCTACAGCAATGATATATACCACATCCATGGATTAGCCTGAAGTTTAGAAGTATCATCTATATGTATATACCAAGAACAAAGCCCCCGATCGAAGAGAAAAGAAGAAAGGGGATGAAGTTGGACATACCATCGGAAGGTCTTCAAACCGAACTCTTGGCACTCCAAACTCATGGATTGCATCTTCACCACGAGCATCATCGCATGTTCTTGTTTTTTGGCACATTAGATTGTTCATCCTTCTTCCAAGAATGTGTTGTTGACTCGAAGAAGGATAAGCCTATATATCCTATATATCATATAGTATCAGAATTAACATGATGTGGATGGACAGAAAAAAAAATTGAATAATATCAAACGGGACAAATGCATCTTTCTATGCAATCGTCCCTTGTATATATATTTTGCACATGGAAAATGTTGATATTTTACAAAGAACAATAAAACAGTATACCAATCATCACCTCAAGCAGCACTAACCACTAAACAAGGCAGCAGGAGGCATAATAACTGAGCAGAAACATAAATTATGGATCTTTTATACAAATTAGACTCAGCCACTCGTTGAAGCTACAAAGGTTTGCGAGCAAAAGCTGCAATACACAGGAGAGCTGCGCGCGTGAAAAAAGGGCCAAACTGCAAATGGCCGCAGTTGGCCACAACGTCCATGGTTACGGCCAGGACGCACCGTCCGACTGAGGTGACTGATGAGTCTTGGCCAGAGCCCAGAATCAAGCTAACAGTTGACGCACAAAAGAAAAAAGGAGGTTCGATCTCAAATTGGGCGGCGGAAGCCCGGAGATCTTGCTCTTGCGCGACCGAATGAGAGCGCGGGAGAGAGAAAGACGAGTTTGGGAGTTAGGCTCACCTCACGGCTCACATCCACGCGCGGCAGAGGGCGGATCGACGGCGGGGGCGAGGCGTGCTCGGGCAGAACGCAGGCGGCGGCCGACGGACACGAGTTCACTTACCGGAAAAGGACGATGCGGGACCGCTATTGCTAATTTTCTACTCCGTATATATTATATGGAGCCTGATTCGACAGAATCCTCGACGGACGGGCGTTGGCGTTCGCAATCCGAGGCGGCGCCGGCGACAGGCACTCCGGCTCGAGCTCGCCTCTGCAGCTGACTCGCGTCTGCAGCAGAGGCTTTGGGCTTTGGCGGTTTGTGGCCTCGGCCCAAACTCAGACGACAAGGGAGTCCGGGGCTGAGGGAGAAAAGGAAAAAAAAAATCTATTTATCTTATTGAACTATGCTACTAGTCGGATTTGTCTTCCCGAGCTTTTACACTAGACTATAAAAAATAAGTGTTGCTGTAGTATTTATGTCGTTATGGTATTGATGCTGATTAAATTTTTTTAAATTTGATTATGATAGTAGAAAATATTAATAATATTTATATCTTTAAATAATTTTATTATAAAAATAAATTCAATAATCTTATATAATAATACTAATTTTGTATTATCTATACTTAATCTATACCTAATACTAAAGGGGTAAAAATTTTGTCGCTCTAAATTTTCGTCCAACCTAGTGCCTGTTTAGTTCCCAAAATTTTGCAAAATTTTTTCAAGATTTCCCGTCACATCGAATCTTTGGACGCATGCATGAAGCATTAAATATAAATAAAAAATAAAAGTAATTACATAGTTTAGACGAAATTCACGAGATGAATCTTTTAAGCCTAATTAGACTAAGATTGGACACTAATTGTCAAATAACAACGAAAGTACTACAGTACCATTTCCCAAAAAAATTTCGCCAACTAAACAAGGCCTAGTAATCCTAAAGGGGCTCGGCTTGGGTAATCACGCAATCGTTGTTTTTTTCCTCCATAGTTGAGCATGTTAACGAATTGTTTTCGTTGTGTCGGATACCATAAAAAGGGGTACCCTAAGCAAGAACCGAAAAGATTGCTTAGACCTTACAAATATCAAAGCCGAAGGACAACCATGAGGCCTCAGCCGATTTTCCGACTCGCCCCGCCGAGGCCGATTCTCTGATTCGCCCCGCCGAGGCCCCTCGCCGAGGCCCTCTCGCCGAGGCCGATTTTCTGATTCGCCCTGCCGAGGCCCTCTCGCCGAGGCCGATTCTCCGATTCACCCCGCCGAGGCCCCTAGCCGAGGCCCTCTCGCCGAGGCCGTCCCTCTAGCAGGCTGTCCCATCCATTTAATGCGCCTGAATGCACCCACTACGTCAGCCACGACCGGCAGGGTACAGCAACAGGAGCGATGGGACAACGGTCAAATCCCCTTTTTACCATCCCTTACTGATGGTGCAGGGGTTACCATGCCCTGTAGCCATATGCCCTGCACTTTTCCACCTAAACCGGGTACGACGCTGACCACCGAGGCCCCCACATCATACTCAGGTCACCTCCCAGGCCTCTGCGCAGTCAGCCACAAACACCTGCCAGGCCTCGGTGCGCCACCAAGTCAAAAATTCACAAGGCACGGCATGTCACCTACAGCAGAGGCCATGCTGACTAGACGTCAACGAGGACCCCTACGACTTCAACAGCCTCGGGCATGGCCGGCATGACGCACCAGTGATCAAGTACCAATTGCCATTCCTAACACTATGCTGCTACAGGAATAGGCCACAGTACTAGATCTTCCTTCCTCGCTAAGGCTCCACATGTAGCTCTCTCATGTACTCCTAGCTCCCTCCTTGCGGCTATAAAAGGAAGCAGCCAGGGCCGTTTCTAAAAAACGGGACCACACAGGCCCTCACGCGTAGATGGACGGAGAAGAACACCTTGTAACACACACACACATCCCAGCCGCCTGAGAGCAACATCTCAAGCAGCCCACACGACACCTCGCCGAGACCTGGGACTAGCTCCCTCTCTCACTGTGCTTGTAGCCCCCTACTACTAGCACTTTGGTGCAAGGAATACAAGATCGATCTCTCAGACTGGATGTAGGACATCGATTGCCTGAACCAGTATAAACCTTGTGTCTCTTTGCATCACCATCCGGGACTGGGAGCACGCAGTTCAAATTCACTAGTCGGTTGAGGATCCCCCGGTCCGAAACAGCGACAGTTGGCGCGCCAGGTAGGGGAATACTGCGTGTAAGCTTAATTATCCCAACAAGTTCCGGATGGCAGACCCCATACGACCACTACAAGCACTTCATTTCAGCACGATGATCTGGTTCGGGAGCCTAGAGTTCATGTCTCTAGGATACGAGTATGACATGGTACTCCTCCCACCCAAAGCCCCGTCAACCGACGGTGACATCACGCACCAATAACCCAGGCGCGGGCGGCGCCCGGGCCGCCGCTCCCATCATGCTCGCCAGGCACGACACGAGCGGGACCACCCCGGCACCGCACAAGCTCAGGGCGACGCACCGCACTCCGCCGGTATCCCATGCCCAGCTGTTGGCACAAGGTCCCTGGTCGGGGGCCTGTCTAGCCTGAGCCTGGGTAAGGGAAAGATGCCGGTGGCGCGCAGTGACGCCTCATCATCAAGCTCTGCCCCGCCACCTCCTGAGGAGCCAACTTCTTTCATCACCCCATTCGACACGTACTGCTATGTGACTATGGCATTCGGCCTCAGAAACGTAGGGGCCACATACCAGCGGTGCACCACCCAGGTCTTTGGCGAGCACATCGGGCGAACCATCGAGGCCAGCGTGGACAACATCGAGGACAAGTCCAGGAAGGCCAGTGACCTCATCGATGACTTGGAAGTTGGTGGCCCGCCCAAGTACTAAAGCCCGAGACCTACAAGCTAGCATACGAGAAGGGCGAAATCCTCACCAACACTTGGAACATAGAATAGATACGTCGCTTCTACCCTTAAATTCCCAAGTGTCATACAATTTTCCTCGAAATACAATAAAGAAGCGTTCTTTAATTGTTCTAAATTTTCGAGGAACCCCCCGAGCCCATCGATACGGGTTCGGCGTTACGATAACGCAAGGGCGGAGACTCGACTCTGCCTCTGCAGAACTGAGCCTCCCTCGGGGGCTAGGGGGGAACCTCCCCCCTAATCCCAAACTCTGTCATGAACTCTGACAAATCGCTTGCAAAAACCTAAGGACCAAAAGTTTGCCTCGAGGCCAAAAGGCCGGCTGAGCCGTGAGACAGCCTACGCCTCTAGGCTACGGCAGCTCCCTCACCACCTTTCACCCGAGGGGCAGCTTAGGCTCCAAGGAAGTTTTTACAAAGGACTTGTCTAAAAACGAGACAGGGGGAAACTGTTTTTTAGTCGTCTTTTCGAAAATTTCCTACGCCAAACTCTCTCACGTACTCTGACAAATCAATTGTAAAAAACCTAAGGACCGAAAGTATGCCTCGAGGCCAAAAGGCCGGCCGAGCCGTGAGACTGCCTACGCCTCTGGGCTACGGCAACTCCCTCACCACCTTTCGCCAGAGGGGTAGCTTGGGCTCCGAGGAAGTTTTTTTGCAAGTGATATGTTCAGAAACGGGGCAGAGGGCAAGGGCTGGGAAACATAATAGAAAATGATTAAAAAGCATATATACACAAGTACTAAAAAGGCCTCGACGACCACAAATGTTATGGTACAATGATGTACGTCCTAATCTATTACATGACCCCTTTGGCCTAGGTCAGAATACGGGGTCGCCAGCGTCGACGGACGGCGTAGGAGGAGCCACCTCCTCTTCGAATAGCCGGGCTAGCGACGTGCCAGGGGCCTCAGCCGCCTCCACCAAGCTTCATCACCTCCTCCTCGGTCTTCTCATCGTCCTCTGCCACGACATAAATCGTGTCCGAGACCAGCAGGGAGGTCCGAGGGTCGCACAAAAAGCTAGGGGAACTCCTGATCGCCCTCTCGCTTCGTGCAGAGGCTCGGGGGCTCTCCCTGCGACCTTGCTGAAACCCCGCGACCCGAACTCACACTTGTGGGCTCGGCAAATACGATAAAAACTCCTCACTCAAAACACGAAAAAAGCCCCTAGAGGAGTGACTCCACTCCTCCAGGGCCTCGGGGGCTACACCCGGCGGGTGCGCTCGCGCGCACCCACCGGAACCTCAAAAAACAAAACACAATCCCGACGGGAGCAGCTGCAAGCCAAGTCTCGACAAACCCTCAGGGAGAGTGCTCGCACTACCCCCGAGGCTCGGGGGCTACTGTCGGATACCATAAAAGGGGTACCCTAAGCAAGAACCGAAAAGATTGCTTAGACCTTACAAATATCAAAGCCGAAGGACAACCACGAGGCCTTAGCCGATTTTTCGATTCGCCCCGCCGAGGCCCTCTCACCGAGGTCGATTCTCTGATTCGCCCCGCCGAGGCCCCTCGCCGAGGCCCTCTCGCTGAGGCCGATTTTCTGATTCGCCCCGCCGGGGCCCTCTCGCCGAGGCCGATTCTCCGATTCGCCCCGCCGAGGCCTCGGCCGATTCTCCGATTCGCCCCGCCGAGGCCCCTGGCCGAGGCCCTCTCGCCGTGGCCGTCCCTCTGGTAGACTGTCCCATCCATTTAATGCGCCTGAATGCACCCACTACGTCAGCCACGACCGGCAGGGTACAGCAACAGGAGCGATGGGACAACGGTCAAATCCCCTTTTTACCATCCCTTACTGATGGTGCAGGGGTTACCATGCCCTGTGGCCATATGCCCTGCACTTTTCCACCTAAACCGGGTACGACGCTGACCACCGAGGCCCCCGCATCATACTCAGGTCACCTCCCAGGCCTCTGCGCAGTCAGCCACAAACACCTGCCAGGCCTCGGCGCGCCACCAAGTCAAAAATTCACAAGGCACGGCATGTCACCTACAGCGGAGGCCATGCTGACTAGACGTCAACGAGGACCCCTACGACTTCAATAGCCTCGGGCATGGCCGGCATGACGCACCAGTGATCAAGTACCAATTGCCATTCCTAACACTGTGCTGCTACAGGAATAGGCCACAGTACTAGATCTTCCTTCCTTGTTAAGGCTCCACATGTAGCTCTCTCATGTACTCCTGGCTCCCTCCTTGTGGCTATAAAAGGAAGCAGCCAGGGCCGTTTCTAAAAAACGGGACCACGCAGGCCCTCACGCGTAGACGGACGGAGAAGAACACTTTGTAACACACACATCTCAGCCGCCTGAGAGCAACGTCTCAAGCAGCCCACACGACACCTCGCCGAGACCTAGGACTAGCTCCCTCTCTCACCGTGCTTGTAGCCCCCTACTACTAGCACTTCGGTGCAAGGAATACAAGATCGATCTCTCAGATTGGACGTAGGGCATCGATTGCCTGAACTAGTATAAACCTTGTGTCTTTTTGCATCACCATTCAGGACTAAGAGCACGTAGTTCAAATTCACTAGTCGGTTGAGGACCAGGTTCGAAACACCGACAGTTGTTTCTCCAAATCGGACTCTTACCACCATGAAAATCCAATCCAAGTACAAATCAAACCAAAGGAAAAACATCCCATCAAACAATCAAATTTATCACACAATCAATTGATCCAAGCGAATCAAGAAAAAAACACAAAAATCATGAAACCGTGCACAAGCCTGCTGCGCCGCGCCCGATCAGCTGACATGGCTGTGCTCTAACCATGGCCACGAGCCCGCCATGGGTGGCCATGCCCTCACGTCGTAGCTGTCCGTCGTCCTTGGCCGTGCTCGATGTCTGTGCTCCCCTATCGTCGCCGTCCACACCGCGCCTTTGCTGTGCCGCCGCAGGGCCCGCGAGCTGACGCTAACACTCCTCGGCCTGTGAGTCGCCGCCGCCACCGGTCCATGCCCGGCGAGCCGCAAGCCACAGTCGCAGGGCTGACGAGCAGCTGCCGCCGGATCTCAACTAGCCAGCCACCACGAGCAGCCACCGCACGCCCGCGAGCAGCAGCCGCCGGTCTTCACCCAGCCATCTGCTGCAGCCAATCCTCGCCCCGCACGTCGCCGCTGTCTCTCTTCATGCCATGCACCGCTGCCGTCGGGCACGCTTGTCTGAGGAAGAGGAAAGAAGCTTTTTTGGACTCGAGGAAAGGAGCATTTGCGGTGCTAGCAAGGGATAACGATGAACGAGTGGATAAAAAATTCTGGATTGGAGCTTAAAAAACTCTGGATTGTATGAATTTGCGCAAAACATTAACCAAATGTTCTTTTTTGTGACTGATGATTTCAACCAACCATGTGAGCTATATATTCTATTGATATTTCTATATCGATTCCAAACCCAATGCCTTTATATAGGTATTAAACTCTCAAATTACCGAAACAAATGGTACGTTGATATGCTTCCGGCTTTATTGTGGGTAGTGTTTAAGTACTTTTTGGGAATTATCTCTTCACTTGAAACAACCGCTGTATTCTTAAGCATTATTATTATATTATAATTATTATTATATATACGTCTAGATCTTTTAGTAGATGGGAAGATTCTTATTTCCTTTGACTGATAATTGTTGATTGAGATTTTATAGAAAACAATAATCATATCAATCTCATCTACGTATCAAATACCTATAAGTGTCATACAAGATAACATCTCAATGACAAGAGACATATATTTTTTTCTCCCCGTTGCAACGCACGGGCATATTTCTTAGTAAATATTTGGTCAAAAATAAAAATGTTTAACCACTCGAGAACGAGAATGACACTTATTTTAGGACAGAGGGAGTAGAAGACATCTTACCCCCTTGACTCTCGTTCAAATTAACTTCATATCCTGGTTTGGAATTGGTTTAATATGATTTTGTCCTTTCTTTTACTTAAGGAATCATATAAATATTTATTTGATAAGATTTTTAAACCACAGAAAATATCTATAGGATTTTAAATTCTAGAAAAAGTCGAGAGATATGCTGAGATACACCAAATCCAAATATACTATTTACAGCTCATAAAAATATATTTAGATGCTTCAAAAAATATTTAATTCTAGAAAAAATAAAAAAAACTAGAAAACTAGAAAATTCCAAATATATTATTATCGGCGTATTAATGTGTTTTAAATATTTTGCATGAAAAATATATGAGATGCAACTAGCATGAATGCAACATACATTAATGCAAAATGACATTAGTGATGCAACATACATGTTTATACATAAACTAGGATGTTTTCGAAATTTTCTAGAAGTTTTCAGATATTTTTTCTATTTTCTTAGAGCTAAATCTATTTGGACTGTGTGTGTGCGCCTTGGTGGGCGTAGCCTCCTCTTTTCAATTTCTGACCCATCGTTTCTAGGAGCGCTGTCCTAGGCATTTGGTCACGGCCGAGGGACTGAGCGAGACGGAGCCGTCATCCAGGGCGTCGGGAGCGCCGAGGATTCGGGCGAGTCAAAGTCACGGATCTAGGGATCAGGCGAGTCGGAGTTGCCAAACAAGGCGTCGGACGCACCGAGGGATCGGGCGAGTCGGAGTCGTGGATCCGGGCATCGGACACGCCGAGGGATTGGGCGAGTTAGAGTCAGAGTCACGAATCCGGGCATCAGATGTGTCGAGGGATCGGGCGAGTCAGAGTCGTGGATCCAGGCGTCGGACGCGTCGAGGGATCGAGCGAGTCTGAGTCGCGGATCCAGGCGTCGGGCGTAGCCGAGGCATTGGGTGTCCTGAGCTCCTGAGCCCCGTTGGGCTCGGCAGGGGTCAGTTGAGTTTTGTGCGTTACCCCGTCCATGGTTTCTGCAACCGGAGGGGTTGAGCTAATGTCGCTTGCCTTGATGGCTCGAGTGATGAGCTCGGTGAGCTCGCCAACGGGTACGTTCGAGTGGAATTCGGGTCAGTAGTTCATCACGGGGTTGGCATAGCCCTCATGTGGCATTCCACTGCTCCTTAACCCACGTCCCGGTAGATGCCCAGGTCATTCCGAAGACCAACCTAGGTGGCTCGCTGGCCTCCCCTCGATGGAGATTCTGTGGGCATGGCTCGAGGTTAGGATCGAACGAGAAGGTTGAGATGACCCTGTCTGCTTCAGAGCAAACTGGGCGAGGGCCGCTGGGGCTCACCTGTGTTTTCTTCCCTAGCTCTGTTTGATGCGAGGCGGCCTTGAGCCCTTTGTGGGCTGGCCTTTGAACCCCGGTCGGTCGTCGCTCATGTTGAATGAGGCAACTACCGCTTCGTGACGCAACACAGAGTGTTGTGATGCATCAATTGCATATGCGATGCTTCGGATGTATGGATGAATGAATGACTGTATGAATGAATGTGTGAATGCGTGTATGCGAATGGATGAATGAATGATCATGCATCAGAAGAAATAAAGTAAGAGGGATCGGTAGAGTTACCTTTGTTTGACTTGAGTGATAGGTTTTGAGGAGTCTTTATCGGATATGTCCAAACGGGATCCGAGTTCATCATTCATGACGCAGTCAGCATGGCCCGCATGGGGCGTCCCTCTGCTCCTTACCTATCTCTCGGCATTTGTCTGAGCCGTCCAATCAACTTAGGAAGCCTATTGGTCTCTCCTGGGCGGAGATCCCATTGTTTGGCCCTTCCAAGTCTTGCCTGGGAAGGCGGAGGGCCGCCTATGCATAGTTGCGCCTTGTTTCCTATGCCCAGCGTGCAGTAGTGGTGAGCCATACCCAGGCCACGTCTCGTCTAATCAAGCATCGTCTCGTCGGGTAGGGTGCGTCCCATCGGTCAGGGCACGTCCCGTCATATCCTGATCGCATTGAATGGGGGAAGGGAGAGGGTTTCTCATCCCAATCCTTCACCTTTCCTCAACTGTTGTGCCTCTTCTTAAATAGGGAAAGGGAGAGGGCTTTCGTCCCGCTCCTTCACCTATTCCCCAACTACCGCCTCTCCTCCTTCCTTCTCGCCAAGAACGTTTGTCTACCATAGTGATTCCTAGGAGAAAAAAGGGAGAGTAAGGGAGAGGAGAAACTCACATATCTGTTCATGAATCTAGAGCGCAATGTCAAGCTTGAGGTCATCTTGTGTGAGCAAGTCGGTGCTGGCCACCTTCGCCGAGAAGGGGGTGCTGCCACCGAAGGAGGCGGCGCACTGGAGGGCTCCTGTGGGGGAGGATTTCCCGTGGCCTCAAGCCGGTGAGGCCGTCTCCTTCCTCGCCTTCCATGAGCATGGGCTAGGGTACCCCACGCATTGGCTCCTATGCGGGGTCCTTAACAAGTGGGGCCTAGAGCTGCAACACCTCAACTCGACTGGGGTGTTGCATATCGCCGGCTTCGTCATCGTGTGCAAGGCCTTCCTCAGGATGAAGCCACATGTGGACTTCTTCTAGGAGATCTTCCCTAGGTGAGCTTTGTCAGAGGGGAAGCCGCTTAGGATCGCGTCGGTGGGGGGCTTCGCGCTGTAGAAGAAACAAAGCGCGTCGGGCACCTACCCCACATACTACCCATATGACTCCAACCAGGGGTGGCAAGGGGAGTGGTTCTACATCAGGAACCCAGCGAAGGCGCCATTCCCACTGTTCATCGGTAGAAGGCTAGAGAGGCGGGACAGCTGGTCGTGGGGCCCTTCCAACCGGTAGAACAAACTGGAGGTCATCGAGGCGGAGCTCCAGAAGCTGGTGTGGCAGGGACTCGATGGGGTGCGGGTGTTCCACACTTTCTTCCATCATTGAGTCACCCTGTTGGCAGAGAGGACGCGGCTGATGTGGATGTACACTGGCTCGACGGACCCTGACCGTGCGTCGTCGAAGGAGTTGGTGAAGGACAAAGTCTAGAGCCGATTAGATTGGGTGTTGCAGCTGAGGGCCCAAGAGACCCTCAAAGGAAAGCCTGGAGCTCTTCACGGCTCAAAGTTGTCCAACCTAGTATGTTCTCCTCTCCTTACTTCATGTCCCTTTCGATCCTGCTCTCCTATAACCTTGACTTTGAGTCATTCGTTTCATAGAGACTTGAACGCTACAAGTCCCAGTCGCATCTTCTAAAGGGGCCAGAGGGCGTGGCTTGGTAGATGGCCCCAAAGGAGGTGACAGATGGCCAGAAGAAGAAGAGAGCTGAGAAGGCTCGAAGGAGGCACCAGAAGGAGTAGGATATCGCTCAGCGCGTGCGGGCCAGGGAGAACAGGAGCGACATCGAGGCAGAGCTTGAGTCGAAGGATCCCACGAAGATGGGTGACGACATGATCTCCTCCGAGGATGAGGGGGACCAGGAGGTCGTTGCAACCTCGGTGGAAAGCCACGAGCCTACGGCCACGTCCGCTAGCGGCAGGCAAGATGGGGAGAGGCACGGTGATGTTCCTATGCCAAGGAAGCACGCCACCAGCTTAGATGCCATCGACGAGCGGGAGGCGAAGCGAACGTGGTCGCCGCGCTCTTTGGAGGTATCGCTGGCCTTGTCCCCACCTGCTTCGGGCTCGGTGGGGCAGGCCAGGTGGTCGGAAGAGCAAGCTCGCACCCGCGCATCTTCAGGGTAGGCACCAGCGTGTGACCCATAGCGGGAGGATGCCCCGCCAGCTGCTCCGGTCGGCACGCCTTGAGCCGGCGGTTGTGGCGATTCACGGGCTGATCGGGAGCCAGCCAGATCGACTCTCCCCCTAGTTGAAGTGAGGGGCATGGCTCATGGCCTATGAGCGGCCCTCATCCAGTGGGCCCATTATTGGTGGGTCAAGGCTTTAGAGCCCTATCGCTTACATCCTAGTATGCTTTCTTTGTTTCTTTTCGATCTCGTAGTTAAGTTTTTTTTGAAGTGCGACTGACCTGTACTTTTTCGACAGTGGCTAGATGATGCCAGGGTTGAGCATCGCCCTGCCTCCCATGTAGGAGGAGTGGAGGCCTACCTTGCAGCGTGTCGTGATGAGCGGCGGCGAGAGCAGGGTGGAGGCAGTGCGTCCTTCCCCTCTGGGGGTGGTGCCTTCCCCGCCGGTCGCAAGTATGGCGGTGGCGGCAGCGAAGGTGATGGTGGTAATCCTGGCACCGATGGAGGAGGTTGGGTCAGAGGTGACCCTTGTGGCCCTCCCCTAATAGTCATGGCAAAAGAGAGGAGGGAGACCGGGCTCCCTACCTCGCCGGTTGGGGGGGTGCACACTTGCCTTCTCGGTCAGAGTAGGAGGTGTCTGGGGGAGACGCGGCCAGGCCAGAGGTGGAACATCCATCGGTGGGCCACAAAATCGAGATAGTGGAGGTCTCCTCCGACGGTGAAGCAGGCGATAGGGTGGAGCCGACGGTGTCGTTGCAGGAGCTGGCGGTGGTTCGATCATTAGCTTAGCCTTCTAGTGGGCTGGGGGCTACCGACCTGGTATGGCCCTACCCTGAGGACCTATGGAAGGTTTGGTTCATCCTTCGGGGTGAGCAGGACGATCAGCTCTGGGACGTGCTTAGGGGGAGAGGACTCGCCATGGAGTCTGATCTCGCCCAAACCAGGGTGAAGCTCGAGGAGGCCCTAGAGCGGGTCAAGTCCGTCCAGCAGGCGGTTACTATCGACATGCCCCGCGCCACAGAGGTAGGTTTTCTATGTTCATCCTTGGCTCCTTGGTCTTCCACTGGTTATCTCAGCATGTTTGTCTCTTGTTTTGTAGGGCTTGGAGGAGATGTCGAGCCACAAGTCTTGCTTCCTCTGGTAGGAGCATGCCTGGGAGGCCGTGATGTCACGGTAGGTCACGAAACTTGAGTGTGAGCTAGAGTCCACCCACCGTGAGTCTCAAGGCTAGGCTACCGAGGCGACGGAGGCACGGGCGGCAGAGCAGGCGACTGTAGCTGAGCGAGGGCTTGAGGTGGTGAAGGTCCTCCAGGCGGAGACTAAGGTGTCTCTCTAGAAGTCCTTGGTGGAGACCGAGGTGGCGCTCTAGGGTTCCCTAGAGGCCCTAGAGTTAGAACAGAAGGCCCGATGAGAGGTCGATCAGGAAGTGCTCGCGCTCCGGGGCTAGGTGCTCGGGACGTAGGAGGCGAACGCTCGACTATGCGTGCAGGTGACTCGACAGGAGGAAGGGCTCTCCATCCTCAAGAACACCCGCCTCGGTACGTACCTTTTCTGCTTTTGGTTGATGTCTTGGTTTTTCCTTTAACTTGCTTCTGAGCTCGCCATCCTTCTTCTAGAACTGGGCGGAAATGTTGGGTCACTAGAGCAGGACCTGGAGATGGCCAGGGCGACGATTGGCCATAATGCGGAGGCACTGGCCAAGTCCCTTGAAGAGCAATGTGCTCTCTAGGGGAAGCTTGACTAGCTTTGCAATGTCGCCTAGGTCATCGTCTTGGAGGTCTTCAGGTCGGCGTCGAGCACTAGCATGCCCGCCATCTGACTCGTGGAGGTCCTGGATGAAGTTTGGGCCCTCATCACCGACAAGATGTTCTACGGGACATTGGGGGTGCTGACTTCAGTGGCGACGCACCACCCAGACCTAGACTTCGGCGCCATCTACAATGGATACGTCGATGGCTAGAGCCCAAATGCCATCCATGCGCTCAGGGAGAGCTTGCTGCCACACACACAGTTGGTGGCAGAAGCAAGTCTCCGCGCAATGGGTGATGGAGGCTCGCCATGCGAACATAGCCGAAGGTGCATGTGCAGAAGACATCATCTAGCCTATGGATGGAACGGTGCCCGGGTCGGAACCAAACGTCATCCCGCCTCTGATCGAGCCGAACGCCGTCTAGACTGAGGACGAGCAGCCCCTACCTTCACCGGTCGCACCGACAGCTGATGCCACCGGGCAGCCATAATAGCATGTAAAAGTAGAAACAAGTAATTTGTGTAAGGGATAAGTTCATGGGGGAGTCCCCTGTGTGAACATGTTTTGTGTATTAATGAATACAACAATTTTGCTTTATGATGAATCACTTCGTTCAGGGAAGTTTATCCCATTCGTTCCTTATTTTTACCCCAGCATAGCTTTGTTTTATATTCTTTCTTTTTTGCACCTGCCCATTTGTCCTGTAGGCTACAACCTTTAGAGCCCAGGCATGGCCCGCGAGGCTCAGCTGCTCGTAACCATAGGTAGTGGTGGGGTGCGATAGGTCGGAATGTTAAAAGCAAAGTTACGTATGGTAATTAAAGGAACGGACTATCCTTTCGTTCAGGTAGAAATTTTTTTACTATAAGATAGTAAAAAGAGAGGTGGTATCGCACCCTCGTGGAGCCCCGAGCGACCCAGGCTAAAAGTGTTTGGGCTAGGGTGCTTTGTAGGAGCAAACGTTGATTGAAAGAAAGCGGTAAGACCGAATTTTTAGTGGAAGAAACGACATAACTGTTCGATGTTCCAAGTGTTGGTGAGAACATTGCCGTTGTCGTCCTTCAGTCGGTACACACCTGGTCATATTACTTCGGTCACCATGTAGGGTCCTTCCCATGGTGGAGAGAGTTTATGCTTCTCCTTGGTCAATTAGGTCCTTCGAAGCACAAGGTCTCCGACCTCGAGGATTCTCCCTCTGATTTTCCTCTCATGGTACCTGCGGAGAGTCTGCTGGTAGCGAGCGAAGCGGATGACGATCATCTTGTGGGCCTCCTTGAGTAGGTCGACTGTGTCTTGTTGAGCCTCCGTGGCTCGGTCACAGTCAAAGGCCTTCACTCTTGGGGTACCATGATTGAGGTCGGAGGGCAGCACTGCTTTAGCTCCGTAGGCCAGGAAGAAGGGTGTGAACCCTGTGGATTGGTTTGGGGTCGTTCTCAGGCTCTAGAGGATCATGGGGACCTCTACAACCCATCGCCCAACGTACTTGTTTAGTCAGTCAAAGATGCATGGCTTGAGCCCTTGGAGGACCATGCCATTGGCTCGCTCAACCTGATCGTTAGTACGTGGATGTCCGACTGAGGCCCAGTCGATCCAGATGTCGTATCCATCACTGAAGTCCAGGAACTTTTTCTCGATGAAGTTAGTTCCATGGTCAGTGATGATATAGTTAGGAATGCTGAACCAGTAGATGATGTCGAGGAAGAATTTGACCGCCTCTTTGAGCGGATGTTGGTGATGGGCTTGGCCTCGATCCACTTGGTGAACTTGTCGACCGCTACGAGTAGGTGAGTGAAACCTCCTGGGCCCTTTCTAAGGGGACCTACCATGTCAAGTCTCCAAACCATGAATGGCTAGGTGATGGGGATGGTTTGGAGCTCTTGTGCTGTCAAATGAGTTTGAAGTAGAACTGACATCCTTCACACCTACAGACAACCTCCTTTGCATCTCGTAGTGCGGTGGGCCAATAAAAACCTTGGTAAAAGGCTTTTCTGACTAGCAGCCTTGGGGCCACATGATGTCCACAGATTTTGGCATGGACCTCGAGGAGGAGCTACTTGCCTTGGTCGGTAGGGACGCACTTCATAAGTACTCCCGACGGACTCTATTTGTAGAGTTCATTTTCGATCGCAACGAATGTCTTGGCGTGTCGGGTGATCTATTGTGCTTTAGTCCTTTTGGGTGGGAGAACTTCCTCAAGGAGGTTGGCGAGCAGCGGTGCTCGCTAGTTGGTTTGATCGAGCACCATCATGGTCGATGTTTGGGCAGCACCATCGAGCAGAGGTGACGTTAGTGGGTGACATCGTCACAGAGGCACCGGGGTCGGAGCCCTTGAGCATTGGGTCGATGTTTGGGCGTGTCTAGACTGGATCTTCTAGGACGTGGGTGGATGGCTCATGAAGTTCATTGATGAAGACCCCATCCGGAGTTGGAGCCCGCCTGGTAGCCAATTTTATGAGAAAATCAGTGGCATCGTCATCCTTTCGGGGGACATGATGCAGTTCGATCCCCTAGAATTTGTTCTTGAGCTTGCGCACCTCCTGGTAGTATGCTGCCATGAGTGGGCTTTTGCAAGAGGACTCCTTCATGACTTGGTCAACGACCAACTCCAAGTCACCGTGGACATAGAGCCACGTAGCGCCGAGCTCGATGGCGATGCACAGTCTGTTGATGAGAGCCTCGTATTCCATGGCATTGTTTGAGGCCAAAAAGTGGAGGCGGATTGCGTAGTGGAGCCTACTCCTATCCAAGGAGATCAGAATCACTCTAGCCCCTAAGCCAGGTGCCATTACGGACCCATCAAAGTACATCATCTAGTACTCGTGGGTGACGTTCGGGGTCGGTAGCTGGACCTTCATACATTCAGCGACAAAATCTATGAGAGCTTGAGACTTAATAGCGGTATGGGGGATATATCTAATGTCATGGCCCATGAGTTCGAGTGGCCACTTGGATATCCATCCCACGGCATCACGGTTGCGGATGATGTCTCCGAGCGGGTATGAAGTGACGACCGTGACTTCATGGTTGGTGAAGTAGCGTAGGAGCTTCCGAGTCACCATTAGCATGGTGTATAGGAGTTTTTGCACCTAGGGGTACTAGACCTTAGGGTCGGTGAGTGCCTCCCCAACAAAGTATACAGGTCATTGGACCTTAAGGTGTTGTCCTAGCTCCTCCCTTTCGACAACTAGGGCGGCGCTCACCACGTGGTTGCTTGCCGCGACGTAGAGGAGGGGTTCTCCCCATTTGGGAGCGATGAGGATTAGGGATGATGTCAGTGACATTTTGAGGCTCTCCAAAGCCTACTATGCTTCCTTAGTCCAGACGAATGTGTTTGTCATTTTGAGTAGCTTGTAGAGAGGCATCCCTCGCTCACCGAGTCGAGAGATGAATCGGCTCAGGGTGGCCATACAGCCGGTGAGCCTTTGTATGCCCTTGACGTTGCGTATAGGGCCCATGTTGGAGATGGCCATGATTTTTTTGGGGTTGGCCTCGATGCCACGTTCGGACATGATGTATCCAAGCAGCTTCCCCTTCGAAACCCCGAAAACACACTTTTTGGGATTCAATTTGATGTTGAACCTTCGGAGGTTCATGAATGTCATGCCAAGTTTACGATCAGGTCGCAAGCTTGAGCTGTTTTGACCACTATGTCATCAACAAAGACGGCGATTGTTGGTTTTGGCCGCTTGGCTTGATCAGACTGATTGAGCGGGTCGATTTGATTGGCGAAGTATTGCTGCATGCACCTTTGGTAGTGGCGCCAGTGTTCTTTAGACCGAAAGGCATGGTCACGTAACAATATGAATCATACAGGGTGATGAACGAGGTTGCGAGTTGATCGGACTCTTTCATTGTGATCTAGTGATAGCCTGAGTAGGTATCTAGAAAGGAGAGGATCTCGCATCCCAAGGTGGAGTCAACTATCTGGTCTATGCGTGGCAAAGGAAAGTGATCCTTTGGACATGCTTTGTTGAGGCTAGTATAATCAAACACATTCTCCATTTCCCAGTCTTCTTTTTCACAAGAACAGGATTAGCAAGCCAGTCAGAGTGATATACCTCTTTAATGAATTCGGCTGCCAGGAGTTTGGCGACCTCCTTGCCTATGGCCCTATGCCTCTCATCATCAAAGTGACATAGGCGTTGCTTAGAGGGCTTCGATCCTAGGACGAGGCATAGTGTGTGCTCGGTGACCTCCTGTGGTATGCCTGGCATGTTGGAAGGTTTCCATGCAAAGACATCACGGTTGGCGCATAGAAAGTCAGTGAGCTCGCATTCCTATTTGGCTGGGAGCTAGGTCCCGATCCACACCGTCTTGGTAGGGTTAGTGGGGTCGATCCCCACCACCTTAGTTTCCTCGAGTGGGTGGAAGGTAGTCAAGGAAGTTGGCTTGTTGCAGTCCGGGACTACTAGGGAAGACAACTCCCCAAGCCACGGGAGCTCGAAAGAGTTGATGACGGCAGTGGCGAGCTCGTAATGCTCACGGTTGCATGTGAAGGCGTGCAAAAAGGCGCTACCCATAGTGATGACACCGTTCGGTCCTAGCATCTTCAACTTCAGGTAGGTGTAGTTGGGGACTACCATGAACTTGGCGTAGCATGGGCGCCTCAAGATGGCGTGGTAGGACCCTAGGAAGTCCACCACCTCGAAGGTAAGCACCTTCGAGCGGAAGTTGGCCTGGTCGCCAAACGTGACGGGCAGGTTGATCTGTCCGAGCGGGTACGCCTGCGCTCCCGAGATCACACCATGGAAGGGAGAGTTCACCAGATGGAGCTTCAACCAGGGGATGCACATGTCATCGAGGGTGTCGACGTAGAGGATGTTGAGGCCACAGCCTCTGTCCATCAGCACCTTAGTGAGGTGCTTCTTGTGGACGATGGGGTCGGCGACGAGCGGGTAGCATCCTGGTCTGGTGACGTGGGATGGATGGTCCCTCTGATAAAAAGTGATCAGAGATTCCGACCAGCGAAGGAAGGTGGCGATGGTCGTCTCGACGACGCATGCTTCTCTGTAGCGTACTTTGTGCTAGCGCTTGGAGTAGACAACATCGGATCCCCCAAAGATCATGATGCATTCCTCGAGATGGAGAAAGTCATCCCCATCCTTACCCGCCACACCTCCTTTCTTGGCTACTGCCTCCTTGCCCTTTCCTTCTTTTGACCCGTTGGCCTATCATAAGAAGCGCCTGAGGAGCTCATAGTCCTTGTAGAGGTGTTTGATGGGGTAGGCGTGGTTGGTGCAGGGGCTATCCATGAGCTTGTCGAAGTGGTCAGGCAGGCCCTGCTGGGGCTGCTTGCCCATGCGATCAGCTATGGTGACTAACGCGGAGTTGGCCTATCGGCGGCGATCCTTCTTGTTCTTCTTACCCCTCTACGTGGAGGGGCCCTCATGTCGGTCCTCGCGCTTGGCCTTGCCCTTGTCCCAGCCTCCGTTGAAGATGGCTCCGACTGCCTCCTCATTAGAGGTGTGGTTTGTGGTGACATCGAGCAGGTCACGGGTGGTTTGGGGCTTTAGGCAGCCAAGCTTGTGGAACTAGGACTCATAGGTTGTCCTAGAGAGGAATGCACTGATGATGTCCACATCGACGACATCAGGAAGGGAGTTGCACCGCTTTGAGAACCTACGGATGTAATCCCATAGGGACTTGTTGGGCTCCTGCTGGCAGCTCTTCAGGTCCCAGGAGTTCTCAGGGCGGACATACATCCCCTGGAAGTTCCCAACGAAGACCCTCTTAAGGTCCGCCTAGTCGCAGATGCTGTCGTGTAGGAGGAATTCGAGCCACGCTCGAACATGTTCCCCCACGTAGATGGGGAGGTACTGAATGATGAAGTGGTCATCATCCACTCCTCCGGCTTGGCAGGCGAGCCAGAAGTCTTCGAGCCATATACCGGGGTTCGTCTCCCCGGTATACTTGGCGATGTTGGTAGGCGGTCGGAAGCGCTGTGGGAACAACGCTCTCTGGATGCGTTAGCCAAAGGCCTGTGGTCCTAGCCCATTTGGGCTAGGATTTTGGTCGTCCGGTCGATGACGATGCCTAGGGTGCGTCTCACCGGTCCCCTGATGGTTCGACCAGAGCCTGTGCTGCCTGCTCTCACCACCGCCTGGTGGACGTGATCGTCATACCAGGCCTAACGCCGATTGTTGATGACGTTGTGAGCCTCTTAATTCGTCCTGAGGTGTTTGCGCATAGGCGGTCGGTGTGGAGCAGGCGTCGGGTCAAGTTGTGGCACAGCTACGACTTCCTGTTCCGTGCCCGGCGACTATAGCGGTGAGCGGATAGAGCGATGCATCTGGTGCGTCCCCGCCCCCCTAGTGAGGAGAGAGGCCATGAGTCGGTGTCACGACGTGGAGCTCTCCGCCTGTTGAACGGTGACGGTCTCCACTAGCGCCCGGAGGTTCCGGTGGACCGCCTACTCCTGTGGGTCGACAGGCTCGGGAAGGCCGCGTAGAAGCATTGCCGCCGCGGTGATGTTTTGACCAGCCTAAGCAAATTGTCAGGGATCGTTCCCCCATCGATGATGTTACGCTGAACCTGGCGGGCATGACCCTAGGCACCGCTCACTAGGTTACGCGCATGGGGCGCATCGTGGTGTGCCGAGCATGCCAGCACATGTGGTGACTGGTTCTGTTGCCTTTATCATAGCTCCTCGCCATGCTCCTAGGCACATGCGAGGGCATCTGTGTGAGGGTCTAGAGGGGTGTGGGTCTAAAGAGACTCCACCACCACCGGTGGCTGTCCTGGAGCGACCGTCATAGCGCACTCGTGGGATAGAGGGTGGCTAGGTGCCACGACGTCACTGATGCTAGAGTCGTTGCTCTCAACATCTTCATCCATGAGGTCGTGGAAAGAGGCAGGAGCGTAGCTTGCCATCCCCACGAATTTGGATGTGAGAGAGGGCGGTGCCAGCATCCTTCAGAGCCCCTGGGCGAATGCGTCCGCGGGGGACATGAGGCCATAGGGGAACTAGTCGCATGACGGTCACGACAGGGACAACAGGGTCCCTCTAGAGAATCGGCGAAAGATAGTAAATAGTGACTAAATAATAGACCATACGTCACTCGCCGAGTGTCCTGGAGCCGACGGAGGGTGCCCCTCCAACGGGCACCGGAACAAGTGCCTCCTCACGGAGGTGAAGCACACCGAGCCAGTCGACGATGAAGTCTAGGCTTCCGAAGAGGAAGGCCTAGGACGGCTCGAAGATGGGTGGAACCCACATCCCAATAGGTGGGAGTGTGGGAAACTCTAGTGAGCCGAAGCGAGTCGTATCGTTTGAGCCCGCCATGGCAAAAATGGCGAAAAGGTGGGCCATCCGATGACCAAAGTCATGAACGTACGGCGTCCTCCCCATGAACGGCGCCAGCTGTTGGTGCAGAAAGTGACCAACACGTAAATATTGGTAGTTTTGCCGTATGTTATGATCGGATGTGGCCTAGCACTCAATGACATAGGTTTTATACTGGTTTAGGCAACGTGCCCTATGTCTAGTCTAAGTCGGTCGGAGACTTTATTCTTGAGCCTAGGTGCTCAAAGTTTGCTGTGGGGTTACAAACGGAAGGGAGTAAGATGGGGGTGCAAGTGGTCCGGTCGGACTCTGGACCAAAGGGCCAAGAGTGACGAGAGCTTCTGTGTGTGCTAAGTATTTAAGCGTGTGCTCTATTTGAATCCTTGGTCGTTCGAATTGTCTCAGAGGATGTCATTGGGAGAGAGCACATCCCCTTTTATAGATAAAGGGAACCGCCTTACAAGTGAGAGAGGGAGAGTTTACGTATGCTACTAAGTCTTGTTGCCCACGCCATCAGGTACAATGATGATTGTAGGCGCCCACAACACTGTTGATGTCAGATGCATGTGGGAGGTTTTACCGTATTCACCATGTATGGCAAATGACGGCGTCCACAACACTGTTGATGCCCAGAGGCATATGGGGGGTTTTACCGTGTTCGCCTGGTATGGGAGTTGAGGGCGGCCACAACACTGTAGGGTAAACGTCGGCGCCCACAACACTGCTTGGGCTCTGACATGCTTGGAAGGTGGCAGGGCACCCTTCTGACATGCCCTATCGGTACTGTGTTGCAGGTGTACAGGATACAGTCCTTGGTATTACGATTGACTTGAGCGCCCTTGCTTACTTGCTCTGCTTGTTTCTTGGGTCCTCAATGAGCAGGCATCCCCGGTCGGTTGGTCCTAGTCGGCTCTGACTGTGCCAGTCAGAGAAGAGCTGTAAGCAGAGGTTCGATGTATTTCCGGTCGGAGAGGCGGGCCAGAGTCGGAAGCGGCGGTTGGAGAGGCGGTCCGAAGTCGAAAGCTAGCGTCATTCCTCCTTGGCCAGGCCTTTCGGTTGGAGAGGTGGGCCGGGGTCAGAAGCGAGCGCCATTCCTCCTTGGCCAGGCCTTCCAGTCGTGGCGGGCTATAGTCGGAAGCGAGCATTGTCCTTTCCTTGGCCAGGCCTTCTAGTTGGAGATTGGATCGCCCTTCTGGCCTGTTGTTAGATTGTTGGGCCAGCCTAGTAGTTGCGCGTTGTTTACAACGTTGTCTGCTGGGCTGAGCTTTTGTTGGGAAGCAGATCCATGGGGGACCCTGGGTTTATGAACCAGACACTATTTCTCCTGGTACACCTTCATCTTGGGATTAGTTTGATCAGGAGCAGAATTGGTGGCCTTCCCATTTTTGTGGAGCGCGGCACTGTCGCCCTTCACCGTGGCACTACCGCTATGCGGCACTGTCGCTCAGGGACGCTGCACTGCCATGGTCTGTGTAGGCTGATTTGTACCAATTTTGCCCTTCTTTTCAAACTGCACACACTCATAGTCATTCACTATTCTTCTTCTATTTGTTTTGGCTCCTTTTGTGTGTCCAAGCCCATGCTTGATTGAAGGATTTCTTTCTTGCTTGAATTGTGGCCTTTTTGATTCATCATTTTTCTTGTCATTGGATTGAGTCTTACCTATCCACCATTTTCTAATGACTTCATTGAGTCTAGCAATTTTCTTTCTCATAGCCTCCATGTTTGCAAGGTTAGTAGAATGGGCATTCAAATCAAGATTAAAATATTTTCCACAACCTTGACTAGTGGAGGGAGTAGAGGTTTCCTTTGCCTTAGGGAGATGTGAGTTGCTATCCCAAAGAATGCCATATTGCATCTCAAGTTCTATGTGCGTTTCATCCAAGTCACAATACTTTTTCTTGAGTGCTTTATTTGCTTTCTTTGTAATAGCATGGTCCTCTTGCTCTTTGGCCAAAGCCTTACGCAATGAGTCCACCTTACTTCTCTCTAATGCAAGAGCTTCTTTGCTAGCAATGTAGAGATACTCTTGTTGGATAAGAGTCTCTTCTCTAGATTCTAGCTTGGCTTGGACACTCTTTAAACCCTCCATTAGCTTAGGATGAATAATTTAGTCTTTTCATTCAAATTTTTAGTTATCATATTTATTTCTTCATTATTAGATTCATCATCACTAGAGCTATCACTAATATCACTACTAGAGATATCACTAGGAGGTGGAGGAGATTTGACCTTCAATTTGAATTTTACCTTCTCATCCTTTGCCATGAGACAAATGTGAGGGGAGTAGTAGTCATCATCGGACATGTCGTTGAAGAGCCTTGGTGTAGGGGATGACTTGTGAATAGCAATGGTTGCAACCTTCTCATCCTCTTCACTTGTGCTCTCTTTAGTTGAGTTCCATTCATGCCAATGTGAGCCTCTCCCATGTACTTCTTGCACTTTTTATGGTCGGCCTTCTCCTCTTTCATGTCCTTCTTGTATTTGTTGTTCTTGATCTCATATGGACACTTGGCAATAAAGTGATCGGTGCTTCCACAATTGTAGCATGTCCTCTTTTTCTTGTTTGGAAAGCTTCTCTTCACTACCTTATAGCCTTGCTTCTTTAGCCCCTTGTGATCCTCTTCATAAAGAGAGCAGCATCATCAACTTTTTCATATTGATCATCATCATTTTCACTTTCACTTGAAGATGATGTGGTCTCTACTCTTTCTTGAACTTGCTTGCTTTGCTTTGGGCTTGCTAGTTGAAGCTTGTTGGTTGATCTTGGACTTGCTTGTAGAGCATTGCTTGCTTGATTTGTTGGCCTTGAGAGCTACATCTTTGATCTTAATGTCCTTTAACTTTGCTTGCAATTCTCTAAGTTTCTTTCTCTCATTTACTTCTTCTCTTTGCATGTCAAAGGTCAAGATCCTCCTAAGTACATCATTTGGTGTGAAGTATTCAAACTTTTTCTTATCTCTAATTAGAGTGACTACGGTCTCATTTCTAAGTGAATAAGCTTCCAATATAATCTTGACAACTTTGTGATCATCTAGCTCATCACAACCATAGTCTCTAATCTTGCCCACCATAGTTATCAACCTATCAAACATCTCTTATGGCCTCTCTCCATCCAAGATTACAAACCGGTTGAGTTTTGACATCAACAAGTTAATTCTTGCCTTTCTCACTTTGTCAACCCCTTCATGTGCTAGGTGCAAAGTGTCACATATTTGCTTGGCAACATCAACTCCAATCACTCTATTATACTCATTACCATCCAAGGCACTAAGCAACACACTTATGGCTTGACTATTGAGGTAAATGATTCTCATCTCTTCTAGTGTTGGGTTCTTGGGATCAACCAATGGATCAAATCCATTGCAAACAATCTTCCAAATGCCAGGATGAAAACCTATAAGATAAGCTCTCATCAAGTGCTTTCACTTGACAAAGTTAGTCACATTAAAATGAGGTAACTTGCCCGCGGGCACATTGATGAAAGACCTCCGATCGTGGTTAATCATAGGAATAGAAGAACAGTTAAAGGATACGGCGGCATATTTATTGTTGTCGGCCTTGTCCTTTCCTTTCTTCTCCTTCTTGTTCCCCTTCGACACTTAGTATGACTCATCATCATCTGCATCTTCAGAACTACTTGATATGCTTGATGATGCACTTGTTGCCTTCTCTTCTTTTTTCTTCTTCCTAGCTTCTCTTCCTTTTCTTCTAGCTTCTCTTCTTTTTCTTCTGACCTCCGATCGTGGTTAATCATAGGAATAGAAGAATAGTTAAAGGATACGGCAACATATTTATTGTTGTCGGCCTTGTCCTTTCCTTTCTTTTCCTTCTTGTTCTCCTTCGACACTTGGTATGACTCATCATCATCTGCATCTTCAGAACTACTTGATATGCTTGATGATGCACTTGTTGCCTTCTCTTCTTCTTTCTTCTTCTTCCTAGCTTCTTTTCTTTTTCTTCTTGCTTCTCTCTTAAGCCTTCTTTCTTCTTTCCTTTTCTTCTTCTCCTCTAACCGTTTCTCCTTCTTTTTCTCTCTTGCTTCTCTTTTTAGCTTTTTTGTCTTCTTCCTTCTTCTTCTCTCATTATCATCGAGAGCTCTTTCGGCATCGGTAGCCTCAAGATGTGGTAGTGTGGTGTTGCTCGCTGTCGACGAGCTCAACTCGCTGTTGTCCGTGTCGACACACCCGCTTCACGCTACTAGTTCCTCCTTCGGCCTCCATACCTTACGCGGTGAAGCGTATATGAGGTAACCCGCTCCTAAGGGGGGTGAATAGGCCTGTCAAAACAAACATTCAAACTTTTATCAAATTCACCATGTGGCACTGCCGCTCTGGAGGGCGATACTGCCGGACCGCGGCACCACCGGACCAGAACAGCGACACCACCGCACCTGCAGACAACTTCGAGTCACAACAAAAACTTAGATCGGAGAAATTTCTCAACTTGCACAGGGTGAAGGTGGTGGAGGAAACGAGTGAAAACAGGCGCCTGCACCTGGTCCGGGTCTTGGTCCTGGTCCTGGTCCGAGTCAGGGTCCGGCTCCGGCACAGGCTCCGGTACTAGCTCCGCCCCCGTCTCCGGACGCCCATTCGCAGGGGCCGGAGAAGACGCTGATCGGGGACGTGCTGCTCAGGGAGTGCAAGCACGTGCTCGGCTTGTTCCCCACCATGTGCCGGAAAAAGCCGCACAACCACCAGTACGTCGGAAAGATCATCGGCCGGTGGCGGTGGTGGTTCAACTACTAGATAGCTAGCAGATTGCCATCGTCGTCGTCGGCGGCGGCGGCGCGTGCGTGGTGTACGACTGAACCCTTCCGTTGGCGAAGGTGCATACGTACGCATGCAGGAAAGGAAGTGATATAAACACGATGTGTATATACACGTTATGTTTTGAATTCCTGACAAATTAAAAGCAATCAGTAATTCAGGATACCTCTTCCGTTTGTTTTTGAATTCATGACTTGTATAGTATACATTGGCACTGATCGTATCGTATACCCACTACACATATCCATGTATGCTTTACTGGTACAGCAAAAAATCCATTGCCGTAGGACAAGGGTCACTGAATCAGATGAGGATGCTGGCCAAGGTTGGTTGACAAGGGCCAGGGAGATTAGGGACTGGCTGAACCTGAACAAGAAACAAATAGAGAGCTTGCAGGAGGGACTACACCTACAAGGATGAGAGGCAGGGCAGGGTGGTACTACAATGGTGGGTAGAAATATGACGAAAGAGAGAACCCAAGGAAGAGGAGGCCTCCGATGGTTGCGACCGTGCCCTGAGATATCTTGGAGGCCAGCATGCTGCCGCCCACCACCGCGATCAACGTGCAGATGGTGTGCCCCAAGGTTGCTCCTGTAGCAACTCCAACAGCATTTTTGTGGGTCGCCAGCTGCATTGAGGACCATGCTTCGAGTTCAGTTACCAAGTTGGATGAAAAGGAGACAGCTGGAAAATCCAATTTGAAGAGGGAAATTGAACCGTACCGCTATTGTAGCTATCTGACTTCGGTCACCCCACTCCGCCAAGAAGGTCAACACAAATGACTGAAATCAAAAGTCAATACGTCATATAGAAAGCGAGCAATACACTTGGCACTGCTACAGCATCAGTACCGATATGTATGGTTACCGTAACCTTAACTAGTGTTAACAGAAACATGCAATGTCAGAAAGGATTCTAAATTATCTGAAAGCGGGAAAGGATTGCACAAGATTTCACCATCCACCACAAAATCAGAAGTAAATGCATGTTTCAGAGAAAGTGTAAAATGGGTAAGGGAAAGGGAAACCTACCTCCAGGAAAATAGGAGTGCAGAATCTCGAGAAAACACGTCTCAATGTTGACTTCCCTTGGCCTGCTTCCAGCTTTTCCTCTACCTGTATATGTCAAGGAACAAACGGTATTATATAATATAGTGATAGTCTGAAAAAAAGAGTGTTACAACAGTCACTGACAACCAATGAGCACAGTCGTCTGAACAATGAGTAGCAGTATTAACTCTTGACATCTGAAGCTAAATATCACATTTCAAGCACAAGTATGTCCTACTTATGTTGTAAGTTGTAACAGGTCTAATCAAGAATAGTCCATGGTCAGGAAGGCCCAATCAGTTATGGACTCAAAATGTGTTTATGCTATATCTAGCAAAGATGGATGATGCTTAGCATGGAAATGAAAAGAAAGTAACAATTCGAGGTAAGAAATTCCACATACTTCTTCTATTTCCTTCTTCTGCGATGCCTTGGAATCTGACCTCCAAGCAATGTACAGGAGCCGTAGCCCAAAAAATGCATAGAGGACTGAAGCACAAAACAACAAAAGAGGATATATCAGAATGCACTGCTGCATCCTACAGAACCGATATAACATCAAGATTGCTACAATATCTTATAAGAATCGTAAGATTAAGAATATTCGTGCTCAAATGGTACATATACATCCATAAGACCTTGGAAGACCATTAGTTGCACTAGCAAGAAACAAATGTTCTTTCTTGCTCCAGTAACCAAAATTTGAATATCTTACGATTACTATCATTGGAAAAGGGAGTAATCTAGCAAATGGTTGCACCCACTAGTAATGTTTATTGGAAGGGAAGAACCTAGAACTTGATTGTTATGCATTTTTGCCCCAATTTTGATGCACTTGGATGCAAGTAAAATTAGGAAAACACTACTGTGAGAAAACATAAATTTACTTCCATCACCATCACTATGACGATCTGTAAAAACATCTATGTCTCCACATTTTTATACAAACACTGACTTTGAAGCATATGCACCTAGCATCTGAACTCTGATCTGATTGGATGCAGGTATGTCACATCTAGTGTACCGCTTCAGGTACTTGCAGGTCAAATATTCATCAGTATGTGGCGGTTAATATATTTATCAGTGTTTTTGGGACATGGACCATACTAGTCATCTGTTACTTCGATTTGATCCGCCAACCACTAGAATCTCTAAACCTTGGACCACCTTTATCAATGGTACACAATAAGGTGACATTCAGATAAGCCATACCTGTCGCCGCGCTGTTAGTGTGCTTCCTCGATATCAAATTCGGAACGATTCTGCCTAGTCCAGTAGACAGTACCTAAGAATGCAACACCACAGAGGCACAGAAGGATCAGTCTCAATCAGACTAGCAAGTACTAGCAACTTTTTCCCCCCGACAGAGCTGCAAAAGCTTCAGTGAAACACCTACCGTCATAACGACAAGTGCAGACAGTGCGCCCGAGAGCACCGTCGACTTGGGGTGCCGCATCGCCATCAGCGCCGCGATGATAAACGTCTCATCGCCAATCTTCACCCGGAGAAGACCCACAGACATTCAGAGACAGGTTACGAAGGCTTGAAGAGCGTATATACGCGCGGCAGAAGGGAAACCCATGAACACCGGCGCCCGCGGTACCTCGCTAACGATGATCATGGACAGGCTGGCGAAGAAGGCGTCGAAGAGCCCCAAGCCCGTGTCCTGCGCCCCAGCCGCCCGCGCCCCCGCCGTGTGGTGGAGGAACATCTGGGAGGCAGAGCACACGGGAGGCGCGTTCAGTGATAGAGCAACCCAATCTCTCTCTCAGACAGTCAGAGTCGAGACACACAGCGTGCCCCCAGGGGCCCGGCGCGCTCACCTTGGTGCGGCGGTCGAGGCGGTCGGCGCCGACGCCAGTGCCATTCCCGGAAGCGCCATCAGCAGCCTGACAGAAGAAATGCAGGGACCCGGAGCGTGAGGCCGTCGGAGACGAGCCTTGCGGGACGGACGAGGAAACGGGCGAAGCACGGGGACGTGGTTGGAAATGCTCACCTGGTCGGCGGCGGAGACGGAGACTGGAACGGAGACCGCGAGGAGGAGAACAACGGCGGCGGCGAAGGCAAAGCCAGCGTGCCTAGGCATCGCAGCGGGACGGAAAGCGACGCGAGATCTGCGCATGCAGCAAGCAGTCTGGGCGGGGGGCTGTCGGCGCGGCGTGGCGTGGCGGGGCGGGACGCAGCCGGGATCTCGGAGGAGAGGAGGAAGGGGGCAGAGAGCCGGGCGACCCGCGTGCGCCGGTGCGCGTCGGGATGGCCGAGGAGTTAAAAAGAAGGCCAAATTTGGCAGGGGACATCGAAAAAACGTGGCTTTTGCCGCTAACCAATAAAAAAGAATGGCTTTACTGTAAAATATTATAAAAGTATAGTGATTTGCTGCTGGACACTATAGTTTTTATAATATGATTTCTCATTCAAACATGTAAGTAAACATAATAACTGGACAAAAATACCTCTGCTCTTCGATTCAAGATTCCAGCAACATAACAAGTTATATTTCATCACTATAACATGTGTATTACAACGACATTTTAACATATCCACGAACATGACAGGTTCAAAAGAAAGTAGCAGGTCCAAGCCATAAAAAAATATATTCTAGCAACATTTCAGCCACACTTTTAATCAAGTACAGCCACAAAATATAGGCTGAGTAACAGATTTCAACCAACTAAAGCGCACAGCCTATGCTTATTTAGACCTAACAACTTGCAGCTTCTTCGTCTTTCCCTTGTCAACACTAAATGGAGATGTGATTGGACATCCAACGGGCTCTATGGCGTCTTCAAGTTCTAGCAACCTCTTACGACTATAGATGAGTATAGAAACGTGTTAGCTAAATAGAAACAGCAACAGGAACACATAATAAAAATCTGCAAGAGTTATACCCTCTTGTCATATAACTTGGAGTAGAAACAGAGGTGGTGAGTCTAGTTGGTGTAGATAATTCTAGTTCCAGTAACATCCTTGTCATACTACATGCAAATACAATCATATGATATTACACTATTATAGATTTGACAAAGGGACAAATATCTTAAATGTGCAAATTGCAATTGTACCTTCTTGTAATAGGGCTTGTGTATGAGAACAAGTGATGGGTCTTGTGGGTGTAGCATTGTAAGTTGTTTAAATATATAAGATATGTGTAAGTTAGGTGAAAATTAAAAATCCATAAAGAAGTTCAAAAGGCTTACAATGGGTCAACACATGATGGTAGTTCCTGTGGTGGCTCAGCAGCACTAGATGGCACTATTGTAACACTTTTCTTGCCTCTCTTTCTCTTTGGCTTTGGAGCAGTAGGTGGTGGTGCATCATAATCATAGACATATTCATTGCATGTTTTTGTCATGTGTCCAAGTTGTTTGCACCTTTTGCATCTTGTGGTTCTCTTTCCAGATCCACCTTCTGCAGCTGATTTAAGCCTTTTCTTCCTTGGTCTCCCAGCTGCTGGTTTCAGAATTAGAGGCCACAACTTAAATCCAAGGTTCACTTGAGGCCACTATTTCCTATCTGCCATTGGCTTAACACACTTTTGGTATGCCTTCTTAAACTTTGCGACAGAGTAGTATTTATGAACATAGCCGTCAATATTACAACCTCGAATTGAGGTGATAACACACAAGACATGAGTACATGGCAGACCAATAACTTGCCAACGTTTACAGGTGCACTTCCTCTCTTGAAGATCAACAGTATGCCTCTAATGAACTAGATCCCTTGTAACACCTTCGACTTCACCTAACATTTCATTATCTCTACCACCATCTTTGTATGAATACCTCCACATATATTTCAACCCCCTACTTCTTGCATTGAGGTCCTTCATGACGTTAGGCAAAATCTTATCTTTAAACTTCTTAGCAATTTTTCTTCTCAATAATATTTTATCCATGCATAATTGCCTTATCCTATCCATGAGATCAACTACAGGCAGTGATTTCTCATCCCTAATCCAGCTGTTGAATGTTTCAGCTATGCTATTTGTTACATAGTCACACTTGCTTGCTTCAGAAAATAGATGCCTTGTCCATAGGTGCTTATGGTTTTCATGTATCCACTTCATAGCTTCAAGACATGCTTCATACATCAAATTGTAGTGCTCTTCAAACCTATACTTTTGAAAAGCTCTACATACTGGCCACAAGTGATTCTCGAAGACCTCACCTCTGAACCGTTTTTGGAAGTCTGCAACTAAGTGTCTCATGCACTCCCTATGCTCAACTCCATTTTTAAAGACTTGAGTAACAACAGAATCAATTTCTTTGCATGCATCTGTTGAGATCACTAGGCCTGGAGGTGATCCAATTGCTTGATGAAGTCTCCTAAAAACCAAGACCAATTTTCAGTTGTCTCTAATCCAAACACATCGTAGCACACTGGAAACATCCAATTATGCCCATCAATAGAAGTAGCAGATGCAAGTTGTCCCTTCCATTTTCTAGTCAAATGAGTAGAGTCTACACCAAGGAAAGGCCTGCAACCATTTAGAAAACCATCTACACAGGCTTTTAGGGCAACAAACATTTTTGTAAATCTCATCTTCTTTCCCACTTGCTCATATTCAATGTCAACCAAACTCTCTGGATTGGTCTTCTCCACCTCAGCCTTGAAACTAAAAGCATGCTCAAAGTTGTCATCCCACTTCCCTTTGAGTTGTTCCACAGCCATATTCCTACCATCCCACACTACATAATATGACAACTTTAGGTGATACTGTTCTTCTAGTCTTTTCTTCGGTTCTTTAGCTCCAATTGTGAGATCCTTTGCAAGCCAACTAAGAACCCTATCCTTGACCCAATGATTGGTTGCCATGCAGTTATGCTTAACTTTTTCAGTGCTTTGACAAGTATGCACATGAGGTATCTTTTTTAGCTACATCAAATGGAAAAAATTGAAGTTGTATAAATCTGAAATTGTACAAAACTGTATACAAACAATAATGCAAGTTGCAAAATCATACCTTTCAGGTCATCCCATCCTGCAACTGTGAAGCATGTATCCTCCACTTGCACCGTTTAGCTTTGCAGTAGCCTCTGTATCCTGTTGACTCAGAATAGGCAGCTGCAATTTCATATTCACCCTTTATTGCATATTGCCTAATAGCCTTATTAAAAGTATCACCATCCCCAAAGGTTACACCAACTTCTATTGTTGGGTTCTCTAAGTCAATTGCATGGACAATGGTCTCATAATCCTGTGCATCCTCCACTAGTAATTCATCCTCCAAACCAATACACTCATCATCCTCTACATCGCCATTTGATTCAGAATCCGATAAATTAGAAAGCAACGATTTGTAGGGGTCCTCATCATTTAGACCAACATACTCTACATCATCATCGACCCAATTCACTTCAGGATTGTTCTGGACCGGAGGCTCTACTAGAGATGATACAATTTCAATAGTAGGTTGTGCAATTAACTGGTTGGCAGGAGCATCAGTGCTACCCTGTAACACACAAGGCATGTTCTGTTGTCGCCCAATATCAAGCTCCAAACAAAAATCATCCTTTATCATAACCCGCACTTGCACTAAGAACCTTCTTATCTCCCAATACATGTCAATTGCATGCAGCAGTTGTTATCAGAATCAATTTCTTCATAGCTACGACTCATATTATCCCAATAGGTGACACGTAGCTTATGTTTAGAGTCTAGCTGAATTTCTGTACCAATTTCAAGTAGCAAATCATTCCAATTTGTGGTATCCCTGTCTAAAATCTTAGCAATGTTACAAGCAACACAATACTCGCGCTTGCCATCTTTAGTCAATTTAACAAAAGCACCTAGACGTGCGGCAAACCTGTAGGACGAATTGGGATCCATCCTACATATATAAATATGAACAGAAACATAATCTGAATGAACACGCCGTACGATTTCAATTGAGGCTAGGGTAATAGAAGATAATCTGAATGAACCCTAGGGTAGGTATAATGGCATAAATTAGTTGCCCGTCAGGAACCCATGAGAGATCAGCATGCTCCTCGGGAAAAATGTCCCATGGCCAATTTTGCCCAAAAAGAACGGAAGCGAGAGGGGCCAGCCCAGCCCAGCCCAAGGTGGACGTGGACCTGCGGCTGACCCGCATGGGCGTGGCCGGTGGCCCCCTGCCCGTTTCCTTCCCGGATCCCGTGCCATTTGCGTCGCGCTCGCGGTCCAGCCTGCCGCCGATGGCCGGTGCACCGACTGCCCACTGCCCCACTCATCCTCCAGTCCTTTCTCTCTCTTTTTATCGGGGAATATTAAAGATGAACAGGGTTACAAGCATCAGCCAACAAGTGGCCAACAAAGTCTTGCGCTCTCTTGATCCACACCTTGGAACAGAGATGTTTACAAGCATGTTGGCCTAATTCATGAGCAACCCTATTACACAATCTATTATAGTGGATAAACTCAACCCCTCTAAGCTCATCGCCGAGCAACTTTGCTTCTTTCAGTTGTACTGCAAGTTTGGATCGATTGTCTTCATTAGAGTTTAGAGCTTTGCAAATTGGCAGGCAGTCAGTCTCCAAAACAACAGGAAGATCAATCCATTCTCTGTAGATAAAAATTTCAGCCTCGGTTTAGGAACACGAGAGCTTTTTTTTTCTTTTTGAATTTGATCAAATTTTGAAAGACAACATCGGTACACAGAAAAAAAGTGCAGCCACGCAAAACCCCAATTTGATCGGAAAAATGTGCCAGTACCTCTACTCAGGTTGAATTCTACCTCCAATATAGTAGTACTACCATGTTTCTTTCAGTGCCTCCAGCACTAGAATTGAGTTGGGATACGCCAACCCCTGCAAGTTCTTTATTTCTGAGCCACTTTGACGTTTCCGTTAGGTTAGATCTCACGTAACGATGTTGACGCGTGCACACACGCACACGTGACCAGGCGACGAATCCGGTGATGGTCGCTCCCAAGCTACCGCAACATCGACAGGGACTTGCTTCGATCTGGGCATTTGGGTACGTGTTTGCTGCTTCTTGGAGCGTGAACTGAATCCCCTCAATTATGCTCCATCTATCCCATGGAATGGAAATGGCATTGGTTTACCGCACACAACATATCGCAGCAACTGACTTGACTAAGAATACTCTGCTAACAAAGACACAGCAAACCAGGTCCAGTCCTTACCGTGTCTGAAGGAATCACATTCACATGACTTTCAACCAGAGTCTGTCATGAAAAAGTACAGTACAGTACAGCGACAAAATGTCCACAATCCATGGATCTAACCAAATCTGTAATCTGAATTTCTGGCAATAACCTCTGAAGGTATACAGCAGTGACCTTGTCTTCCAGCAAGCATTCATTATCTGTCAATTGTTAGAAACACTGGATGATGGATCAATTCAGATGCCATAGATGCCAGATGCCACTTAAAATGAACTGCACTCATCATATGATCATCTCACCTCAAACTCATTACTCATGGGACTTCACAACACATAAACAGCGTGAACAATAACTGCTGGCATCAACCTCAGTATCACCACAAACTAATATTGACATGACAATTTTCCTCTTTAAGGAAGAAAATGACTAACAAAATACATTCATCGTCAGTGAAGAGAATACTAATCATAAAACATACTCCTGACAACAAAAGGGGGTCGGCCACGCAGGGCTTCAAAGAAGAATGTACTTGCATCACAACTCAAAGAAAATACCGGGCTACAACTTATACATCTGTAGTTCTGTACTCTCTAAGGCCAGGGGTCATCTAGATCAGGCTTCTTGACAAACAGCTGATTGTATTGAGGCCGTGACATCTGCAGCAAAATCCATCCAACAATAAGTGTAAGACACGAATTCCAAAATACCAGATAAAACAATCTGCAAAACCATACTGCGTCCCTCCATATTGAGGTAACTAAATCACATAAGGACATGATTTCCTACTGGGCCATGCCAATGTAATAGCTAGGCCTCAAAATCAAACAATCTGGGTGACCAAACCATGGAAACAAACATGAAGATTATATCTACATTCCAAATGCTGTCTTGTACTCAAAAATCATAATTCATATGCCAGAAAGTCCTACCATGGACAAAAATACTAGCATTCTAACTATTCTGAAGAAATGCATCCTACCGGCCATTCAATCAACACTGAAATTTCCTGAGTTGTGTGAAGGAGTATTTGCATTCAGTAAGCTATTATAGGTTCTTTTTTTGCGATGTAAGCTATTATAGGTTCTATGATGTTGGCTGATTTCTTAATAATCACTTCAAGGTAATAGCTAGGTCTCCGAATCAAATTATGTGGATGACTGCATCACATAAATGCATATGAAGTCAAAACTAGTGGTTTCTGCAAAACCCTCAAACAATTCATAGACTCAGGTGGACCCGCGTGTCATTACACTCAGTCTCAGTCATAATCAGGGTGCAAACGTTTTCAGTGGCAAGTTTCCAATTGTATCGTATATTAGACATAGTAGAAAGACCTAATGTTGATGAAAACACCACCACTGTAGCCAATTATTATCTACACTAGAGGAAATCCTAATCTCTCTAGATGAAGAGCATCTTCATTCATTCATTGCATAGCTTCTATGATTTCTGCTGAGTCTCGACAATCAAGGCCACATGTTACAAAACTGAACAAACGCGCCATGCGTACTCCATCCTATCCCAATCCCCGCGAAGCCGAAACGCTCAGGGGAGAGAAACGCGAGGTTGGTGTGGGTGCTTACAAGGTCCTTGAAGAGGAAGAAGGCGATGAGGAAGAAGAGGACGAAGAAGATCTCGAACTCGGCAAGGCGGACGAAGCGGAACACCCTGTCGACGGCCCTAGTGAGGAGCCCCGGGTCGTCCCCCCTCCTCCCGGCCCCGACCCGCTGCTGCCGCATCTCTCCCGATCGATCGGTCGATCAGCCGCGGATTCCTCCTCTGCTACCACCGAATCCGAGACGGATCGGCTTGACCGGATCTGCAGCCGTCCGGCGAGAGGGAGTGGGGGGCGGAGGTACCGGATCTCCGGCCGTTCAACGGCGTGGGCTGTGCCTGAGGGAAGGCCCCGATTGCCAATCGGTCGATCCCTTGTTGGATGCGCGTTGCCGCGGCGATGGAGAGGTGGAGCAGGGCTGCTGGGGGGCGGCACGACGAGAGAACGGAACCGGGGGCTTCGGCGTCTGGAACCAGCAAACAGCAATCGAGGAGGAGTGAGTGAAGGCCAGGAGGTGGTGTGGCCCTGAGCAAATTGAGCCCGGCCATGGGTCCAGCCCGAGCCCAACGGGTTTTGGCCCGTCTACAAAGCATAGTGGACAGGGTTCAGACATAGACCCCGCTGTCGAGAAAAAACAATTCTTAGCCCGAAGTCAAGCTAAAATATTTATTTTAGCTATTTTACATTGTATAAATCAGCCTAGGTACAACCTAAGACTCGTCCAAATGGACGGCTATTGGTGGAACTTTTTGACCGAAATAGCCAGACATTTTTTCGGCCCGGACCACAAAATGCTCATATTAGGTGCGCGTGTGCCCGGACGGAGGTTTACGCTGTCGTCGAGATATGCGTCAATATTCGTGTTGTTTGAGCCACGTGGAGGTGAGAGAATAAGGATGTGTTTTACAAGGAGAAACGTTAGTGCCGAACTTCACAAAAGAGAAAAGTGTTTTAGAGAAGCACTTAGAATTGATTCTCTTATATTTTTTTATTAGTTTAGAGAAACCCCTAAAATTTAGTTTTTTCTCACTTAAGAATCTAGCGAGCTAGCTAAATGATTCCACAAAGTGATTCTAATTTATTTTAGAAATATTTCTTAAGAGAATTTTGATCTAAAATGGTTTTAAGAAACTAAAAACCTGGCAAATGCACCGGACTGTAAAAAAGTTCATCTTCATTTGGAACGAAGGAAAACTATAATAAAAATGACTGTTTCAATTCTAGAGGAAAGGAAAAGAGGGGACATGTTTAAAGCGAAGGAATCGAAAGAGAAGCTTTTATGAGGAAAGGCAATAGAGTTGTACCTTTTGAGGCAAGGAAAATTGTGCTCCAAGCGAAGAGAAAATTTTCCTTTTCCTTTTACCTATTCATAGGTCGAGGATTAGGCGCGCTCGAAGAGGTCAAGTGCTCGCCACTTAAGGTCTGTTTGTTTTGAGCCCAGCCAAAGCTACCTAGTCTCGGCATGAATCTCAGGTGTCTATGTTTGGAGGTCTGGGATTCAGATTGTTGCTTAGGAGGCCTCTATCCAAAAATACACTCAATGCTAGTCGTGTTTCCTATTCATGGGCCATGGGTCCATGGGTGAAGCTGGATTCAGACAGAGCTCGTGTGATCATTCTTTGTTTGTTTGTTATACGGCTTATGGTATGGTTATTTTTTTGTCTAAGTTTATAACATTAAAAAAGGCATTGTTAAATGGGAATTTCCTTTCTTTTTTCACACCATCAGAAACAGTTCAGAATTTAGGGAGGATGAGAGACTCAGAGTGAAGGTGCATATTGCGTACCAGGGGACAATGTGTGGTAAGGTCATGGATACATTAGACCTCACCTCATCCATAGAGTCTACATGTAAGTGTGCTATAGAGATAAACATTTTTTGGTGTTTTATGGGGCAACAAATGGTATCTTTAATCTTTTATTCTTGTTAATTTTAACATGATTTGCTCATGGTATATGAAGCTACATACAATACTTCAGAACTTTGATATTGAATCGGTAGTGGTTAAATGAATAAACGAAATATGTTGTATGACATTCTGTAAGAACATAAGTTAGCTTTGCGTGTTTGCATTTAGAATAGCTTTGATACTAAATCCGCAATAGTGAAGTGAAGAAATGCATGCTCTCTTTGTCACAAGTTATGATTAGAAGTTTGAGGTGTGGTCTAGAAAACAATAGCCTGGTTTATTATTACATTTGTAGGCTTGTGTTCTTTGTTTAATGTGGTTAACGAGGAGTTTTATTATTTAATTTGCAGAATCTCTATTGAAGCTAGCCTCGCCAAGGCTGATGGATCCCGTACAACACAAAGGTCAGGGAGTCCTCCCTCCTTTCCTCATTGGATAGAACTTTTTCAATACGAATGAACAATGTTGGAACATCAATAATTATTTTCATCAGTAAGTTAAACACAGTTCATGCTTGATCCTATGTTCATATAGTTTAGAATCTCCTACTAATTGCCTTTGTTAATAATCCTAGGTTTATGGTTTTGAACATGCAATCTTTTAAACAATTGCTCTATGTTCAACATTTCAGTTATTCAATCATCTTTTCATTCAATTCATTTATTCATACCTATGAGCACTAGATACACAGGAACCATGGCAGCACAAAAACATGTTGCATATCTATGACACATGAAAATACTTTTTAGATTAAATGAACTCCCGATATAGGAAAAATGTTGGTTAGAATTATCAACCATAACATAGCACCAACAATCTAACATCTATCATCAGAGATAGTGAAGATGATGTAGGTAGAAGCTCGGACCTTGTCCACTCTTGATTTCATTTTTAAGACCCTTAGGAATGGTTGGAGGTGTAATCTCAAGCATAGGAGAAGATTTTCCTTCCTCAACCTAACAAATACATAACCTTCTAAGTTTGGTTTAGAAACAACAGATTATTCTCATTTTGTACAGTAGTGGCTGCGGGATTTAATTTTTTTGTTTACATTTGTCATTTAGACATCGTTGAGATAGGTACAGAATCATATATCTCTTTTGTTTCAATAAAGACAACTATATTATATATGTTTGCAATAGTGGTTGTAGAATACTATATAGTGACATGTCTTTGACAATAAAACCAAATGATGGTTATCCCCATCGCACTCATTGCCATTTAGTACTTGTAGTAATTCACAAGATGATAAATAGCTTATTAATTCTACACTTCTTGGTGTTCTGTATGGTTTCCTAATCGGTGATAATGTACATGATGGAGTATGCAGCCATCATAATCTGGTATAGAAAATCCTAGACATCTTAGAGATCATGGAGGCTCAAATGTATTGGGCAAAATAAAAATATATTATGTAATCAATACTTAAATTTTTTTATTATCTTGTGTTTTGCTATTCAGAATTCATGTTTTATGTTAACTTATGTTATCCTACAATGCCGTGGAACAATGGGCTCACAAGGTTTTGAAGATGAGATGAGTGGGTAGCCAGGTTTGGGAGAAGAGATTACCATAATGATTCGTTAATATAAAATTCATCACTAATTCATTCAAATTCTTGTCAATGTCATATTTCAATAAATAAAAATATGTCTCATCATACAAAGACGCTACAATTCCAACATTTCTAGATGATTGATTTTCTTTATCCGGGTATAATTTCATGGTGCATTGTATGCCTCTTACAATCTATTGGCTATAATTACTCTGCAACGATGTAGAAAAAGAAAGAAATAATGATCACGGGTCTCTCTTAATTGTATAGTTTTAATATTACATTTTCTAGTATTATGAATGTTCTTTTATTTTTTGGTTCACGGCTATTGAGCTACAAATGTATGTTATGAGAAGAACTATAATTTGACCTTGTTTGGGATGCATGGATTTCGTGAAAAGTTCAGCATTTTTCTATTAGTCTAGAAAACAAATCTATCCTTAAGGGATGCATGAATTTCGCACTCTGGTAGGGGTGGTTGGTTGGTGGGGGGCGCTATGCATCATACAAGGCCGAGAGTGTTTTCTCCAACGGAACTACAGAAGGAATGGAATCGAAATGTTCTTCTTGACTAGTTCCAGAATATCCTTCAGGTTTGCAGTGAGCTAAACATGCTTCACGAAGTTGGGCAGGTCGCAGAAAACCAGAGAAAGGGAAATCACACGATTGCAGAACTGTAACATTATTTGGCTCAACAAAGCGCACAACCTTGTAGAGAGCTTCAAGAGCAATCCAGCAAGGGCAATGCATTCCTGTAAATTATCCCTTGAGCTGACACTCGAGAGTTAAGAAGACCAAGTCCCACACTTCTCACCTCTCATTAGCTACGGGTGTCAGGAGGGAAAAAAACGATGTATTTTGTAATGGCAACCTGTCTAACCCTTCAGTAGAGGATTACAGGGTAAATAACAGCAATTCCTAACATATGGTACCCTAGAAAAGAATGACTAGAGCACAGTTCATGACTAGAATGCATTTACAAATGCAACTAAAAAGGATAAAGGAAAAGAAAAAGAAATGCAGCATGGAACTGAGTAAACCAAAACATGTTATCTCTGTATGATTCCTGGGCAGGCGAATGCATCAAGTTATCCACTTCGAGGTAACTTGAGCACGCTGCCTGGGTTTCATGGGAGTTTGGGACAAGTTCCTCTTCTTCATGTTCGACGAGACAGTCGGGCTGAAATAATCTTGGCTCTTCTGTGAAATGGCTGCAGCCTGCAGATGTGGTTTCCTTAAAGGAATGAAGGTCTGTGACTTTGAAGGAAACCCTCTAGAAGATTCAACACTTTTAGGCGAGTCCCATTTGCTATGGTTCACAAAACTCTGTGATCTACCAACCATCTCGGTTTTCTTTTCCTTTGGACTTGGAATGTTCCGGCTTTCCCTTGTTTCAGCGGAGTACATTGTCTCCTCTCCGCTGCTAAAACCATTCTTCTCATCTCCTAATTCGGATATCGCAAGTGGGGAGGAACTGGACTGCACCTCACTCCAGCAATTTTCTTGGTAAGCAACATTGTGAAGAGTGCCACAGTTCATTTGCACATTAGATGGTTGTGTTCTGTGTGGAGCTTGCCTGTTCGCCTCATTCTTGTTCTCATCGGGCATCATTTGCTTTAAGGGAAGGGGTAGGCGAATAGATCTTGAATGCTCCACAAGTGAAGTAACTTGCTCTTTCTGAGGTTTGCAAATTTTTGAGGTCAGCTCATGTTGCCCATGGAAAGAATGTGAGCCAATCGAATCCTTTTCGCCATGTGAAATCTTGGCAGATGCTGAACTGCATGCTCCATGCTGCCATGTTGGTCTTGGTGGCATCTGTGATGATGACAAGACATCACCACCTTCTACCTCTGTGGACTTAATATAACGAAGATGACCAAGGGAAGAACGCCCACTTCGTTCTCCAGAGGTTGTCAATCGTGCAGGAGTCATCATCGGCTTGCTAACATCTTCTAATCTACCATTCCAGTGTTGTTTTAACCATTCACATACCGCAGGGATAGGGATCCCAAACTGTGTGGGCACATCCTTTTTTGATGTACAAAGGGCAGTTGATGATGCAGCAGCATACCCATTAGGTGTAGAAGGTGCAATCTTCATGGGATCACAGACCATAAAAGCTAGATTGCCATGCATATCAAACCCAGCAGATCCAGGATGCCACAAGACTTCATCAACTGAGAACTTTATAATGTTGTCTGTAGCTATTACAACCTTCCCCTCTCCTACAGCCAAATCATTTCTGTTGTGGCCCAGTAGCAAAACTGTACTGCCAAGGTCCAAGCTGGGGTTCAAGCAAGTTTTCAAAAAATGAGGCTGTTGCCCATGTGAACTCAGGTCATCATCCACGACGTCAAGGCCAACTATTGTAAGGTCAAGAATAGAACTGGTAATAAAGAACCTGAAATGAAGAAATACAATGTGGAGAGTAAGTAACATGGCAAAGGCATGGAAAACAAAGCCCCACGTGAGCTCAGAACACTTATACTTATTTAGCATTATAGTATCTTTTTTCTGCACTATTTTCTTTTAAATATTTTATATCCTTTCATCATTTCATACAACTGAACTTTTGAATGTTCGAGTGCTGGCCAATAAAGTGCAAGTCCAGAGGAAAATTTAGGCTGATCCCATGTTGAACTAAGAATGCATTAAAACATGTACTGTGCTCATCAATTAAGTGAATAAATAGATCCAAGGACCACTTTTCAGGAGATATTACTTGCCACAGGTTCTTTATGTACCCAGTAGTCAATCTGCAACCCAGACTTGAAAAGGAATTTATGCGAGATTGTACATAAACAGAAAGACATTCCAACGCTAGACAACCTAAATTTGAAAAGAATTTATGCTAGTTTATACAAACCAGCTTTAGCCCCCCGTCCCTTACAGAATGGCAGTAAAGCTTTCTGACTTGCATGTCGTGCAGTCAAGCTGAGAGCATGCGACAGTGAGCATACATCTCTCGTGTTACACTGGTCCATATATCTACTGATAGTAGATCTTTAATCTCACAAAATCCTATCAATAATAAGGTAGCAGAATGCCAGAATGCATTTATATTGGCACGATCTGTTCCTCACCAACCAAACAAAACGGAAATCCTATCCCCACCGGCATGTACTGTTTTTTTTAGAATTAATACTCGCATGTACTGTTGCCACAATAACTAAGCGCAACAACGACAGAAAGATTATCTAAGTCCACATGACCACAAGCCAAAAATAATCTTCCGAACCATATGGTCTTATGGAAGTCAACCCCAGCGCAATGCCCCCAAATCTCAAGCTTCCACGCAAACAAAACCTCTTTTCTCAAATGCAGGAAGGACGACAGGATCGCAAACAAAAGCGGAACGGATCACAAAAAAAAGGTTTATTTACAGCTAGTATTGCTGCAAATACTATTGCACCGGGGAATTACAACTACCAGCTTTCAATTAACTGTAAAAATAGATCCTTTTACACCGAGGCAAGGACTCAAGGTCCAACTGTCCAAGTACGAGTGCAGCACAAATAAAATTGCCGAAACGCACATTCTAACCCAAAATCCATTCTAGAGATTCCCGGGGGGCGATGAGCTCATCCCAAAAATCGAATCGCCAGACACCAAATTGCAATTTCAAGCAAAGGCACGAGGAAGCTAAACAGGGGATACCAAGAAATGCGCTGGGTTCTAATACCTCTGCGGCACCAGGCGAGCTAGGAGACGGCCGTGGCTGAGCCGGACCTCAGCAATGCCCGCCGCGGCGGCCGATGGGATGGTGCCGTGCGTGGTGAGCAGGAGGCCGCGGTGGATGAGGAACCCACTCCCACCTTTGCCTCCAGCTCCTCCTCCTCCTCCGCCTCCGCCGCCGCCGCCGCCGCTGGGGAAGGATACGGCTGCTACGGCGGCGCCCTTTGCGGCGAGGAGGCTGGACTTGATCCGCTCCAGCTTGGCCCCGCGGGAGCAGAAGCACCACCCCGAGCCTTTGCCCAGGATCTCCATCCGGCGCCTCTTGCCTACCCCCCGCTACGGCTGCTGCTGCTACTCCGGCGAGCGGCGGCGGGCCACGGACGGCGACGCCGCGCGGCTCGTATGGACTCGTTTCGCTTTCGTGCTGAGCCTGAGAGAAGGGGACGGGAGTCGTGGCGTGGCCGGGCCTCACACAGCGAACGTGACACAGTGTGTGCTCATGTCATTTGTCAATGTCCTGTGTGATTAGTCACAAAAAAAATGTCCTGTGTGATTATGATTATTGCTGCCACCTTGACCCCCTGGTTTCTTCCTGTGACCCCCTGGTTTCTTCCTGTGACCCCCTGGTTTCTTCCTGGGATGGGATACTCTCCACGATGCTCATGTGACCTTGCATTTGAACTTAAACCCCCTGTAATATTAAAAAAAACCTTAAACACCTTGCTTTGAATTTTTCAAAATTATTTTATGTAGTACAACTAACTTCATGGTTTTTTATATTTGTTCTTTTAAAATTAAAACGTCTAAATGCTCCAAAGAAGGCCGAGAGAGAAATATCCATGTTTATGGTCGTAATATTTCTTCCCTTCTAAAGAAATTTGAATGTGTGATTCTCTCTATGAGGTTATTTTCAAACAAAGTAGTATATGTATTTAAGCGAGATCATAATAGCAGCTAAGTTGAAAAAATAAATATTTTCCTCAGGAATGTAGTACCGAAGTAGATGTTTACACAAATATCTACACCTATCTTTATGAAACCCGTACTTGAACCCCAAGCCATGCGAACACCTTCAGACATTAGTCATCAGATATTGCGATTGATAAAGTTATCACAAGCGCCTCATCATTGATCGTCCCATCATGTACCACTAAATAAAAAGTGTTGATTCTTCATAAAATAGATTTAGAAAAATAAGAGCTCTCGACTCTCGTACCAAGTCTATAATTTGAACTCGAGAGCCCATGTTCCACTTGAGTTATGTTAAGAAAAAAAAGAAAAAGAAAAACTTAGCATGTTGCAATCATGTCTATTTTTAAGTTATGTTGCATTTCCTTCTGTAACAAATTATTATTAATATAAAAGTGTCTATAATAAGTAAAGTGTTTAGAAGCAAAAGAAAAAAGGAAAGGAAAGAAAGAAAAACCGACAAACAATGAACCAGTCTCATGGGCCGCTCTCTCCCGGCGAACCAGCGTAGTGATGCGCGTGCAGCTGCAGAAAAAAAAAAGACAAATCAGTCGGCCCAGTAGCCATGGAAGAATTGCTCTCCTGAGGTGTGCTCTTCTGCTTGCTGTTTTTCTTCTCCCGTTCACCTCGCCGTCGACGGGGCCAGGCGACCGGACACACCCTTGAAGAGACCGGCGCTGCCCTACTAGCAGCTTCCCGGGTTTCGTCGGATCTTTAGCCGGCGACGAGCACCCACCGCACCAGGTATGCCCTCTCTTCCCTTCCTTGCGTGCAAAACTGAGCACCCGAACCCTAACTTAAGCTATCTGTCTATCTGTATTCGGATCTGATCTAATCTCAAGCGTAAGTGTATCCTACTAACTTCGTTTTTGTGGCAACAATTATCGGGTGTGCCGCTGATGCCCGACGTCAAGGCCGCCCCTTGGGCGCCGGTGCAATGCCCGGCGGGTCTTCAGGCGCAGATGGTGAAGTGGATGCAGGATTTGCGAAGCTCCAGGGAGAGGATTTCGAGTACTACATGCAGACATACTCCATCATGCTGGGACGCAACAGCAAGAAATCGACAGTGGATGTGGATCTCTCGAGCCTCGGTGGGGGTATGAACATCTCCCGCCACCACGCTCGGATATTCTACGACTTCCAGCGCCGCAGGTTCGCGCTCGATGTCATTGGCAAGAACGGGTGCCTTGTCGAGGGTGTCCTGCACCTTCCAGGAAATCACCCTGTGAAGCTTGATTCTCAGGATCTGCTGCAGATTGGGGACAAGAAGTTCTACTTCCTACTCCCAACGAGGTCCATCTTCGCCTCAGCTGCTGCTGCTCGGCATGCTCCTATTGTTCCACCGCAGCTTCCTCCACCATCGTATGCACATGCACGGCCAGGCCGCCCTCGTTTGTCAGAGTTTCATGATCGCTCCTTCGAAGGTGATTATGGTCGAGAGGTTGATGAGATTGGGAATGGTATCAATGAAACTGTGATGAGGGGAAAGCTGATAAAGAGAAACAAGAAGTCTTCTGTAGACTTGGATATCTATGGTGGGCATAGAATCAATGTGGAACCAATAGGAACACTAGGTGAAGGTACCATCTGTACTACATATGTGTATTTCTATTGGATATGATTTATGTTTCCTCATCCTCCTGTTGAATAGTGAAAGGAGCATATAGTATAAATGCCTAAATGGTGATTGTTCGTAGACAGTCATTCAATCTAGTTGTGCATTGACTTCAGAACACATAGTAATAAGGATATGCCAACATTCCATATTAGTGGATAGGATAGAATATACACAGCCTAACAAAACTTGATGGTTAAGGGAACTTTGGTAACTCTTACTTACAATGAAGGATGCTTATGAATACTTTCTTTACAGAAATATAGCACTTTGTTAATGCTGATGAAAATCCTATGCTAAAAAAACTTTTTTTTGTTACAAGAGTACCTTATAATATTTTATATATGTATTCGCACAACTGGAAGTCTCTTTTATGTTCAAATGTAGTTGTATCTCTTTTATATATGTCTTCCTAATATGAAATTCTAGCAATCTGAATGCCTTACCTTGGCTGGATAGTAATAGTATAGTGGGGCACACAGTAAATTACTACTAATAATATTTTTATTGTTTACGGGATTAAAAATAAGTAAATGATGCAATGAAAGTTTGTCAATCCTGCTGTCCCTTGTTGCTGTTGCTAATTATAGATCTTCTATTGGAAACACTTGTACTGTATTCTTAATTTTTAGGGTTATTTCCATTGGGAGGAATTTTTTTTATCCACAGTGCTGAAATAGCTCATTCATGGTACCTCAATGGTCTTCCGTTTGTTTTGCAGACAGTAGAACAGAAATAAGATCAAGGGGTGACAGGGATATTGACAACCAACAAGCCTTTCAAGCAGAAGAGAAGGATGTTGTGTCATCTGTTGCCACAGTGTTATCTGACCTCTGCGGCCCTGGAGAATGGATGCCCATGGCAAAACTCCATACAGAGGTTTGTTATGCAAATCAATAAAAATATATACCTCTGCCATTTCGATGCTGAAGTCATTTTTTTTTATCTCTTGCCCTGATTAGTCCCAATTGTCTCCTGCTACTTAACCAACCGAATCATCAAGGCAAACATACTAGTGTTATCATGTGTTTATAAACTGATGGATGAACCATAGGGCTACATCATTAAGGAAATGGAATTTGGATTGACTACATATATGACTATGCGAAACTTGTGGGCACAAGCCAATTGGAAATGTTAGTCAAAATGCTAGCATTCCTACCCTGTAAGATCACCATGTAATAGCCTATGCTTCCATCTGAAATAGATAATCCTGATCATCAGCAGTACAATTCTAATGCACACATTATTTGGACTTTAGCCTAGGTTACGTTGCCTTTTTCCTATATCTTGTGTTAGCAGTCATTGTCATGCCAAAGCTTTCCTCAAGGCGTATACAGCTGACCTGAGAAAAACTCTGAAGTACATTAGAATCATTTTATCTGTGCCTGTAGGCTACAAAACTGCTAGTATATTTACTCATTACTTGGTCTGCTAGCACCTAGACCCATACAACTAACATTATTAAGAAACACAATTTACTTACACAGTATGTTGCCTAATAGACTGTTGTGGGCGTGGTCCCAACATCCGCAGCAGTTGCACAGAAATTACTGAAAAAGCAATGTAGCACCGAGCTGTTGTAGTGGCAAGATCCTTTTCACAATAAGCTGTAATTTATGAATGCAGATTTTTAGTTGGGTTATTTTCTTTTAGATATTCTGTGCACTAGTTATTGATTTTCTTAGGTTTCAATATTATTTATTTTGGTTCAAGACAAGTTATCCCTGTCAAGGTATTGTAATGTATCCAGTAGCAAGCAAGTAAAGATAGATTGTTCTATTCCATCCCCAATGCTTATTTCCCCATCTGAGTGTACTCCTTCTGTTCTTCAGTGTAATTCATATTTTAGAATAAGAAAGTTATCAAAAGTAGAGTTTGACTATTGATTTCGCCTAGATCATGTTACCAATTGCTCCAAAATCAACATTGTTTTTAATTTTTGAATATGAATCTATGCAACCTTTGTACATTGAACATGCATATAATGTAACTAATCATTGGTCAAAATTTATGAAGTTTGACTTTTTTTTTTGAAACAAAATAACGCCTACATTGATCCGCATGGGGAGTAATATTCTAACCAATTTCTAAATATACCCTGGTCTCCTTAAAGTGATGTCATGTGCTATTAGTTGCTCAGCATCTTGTCTGTCCGTTCTCACACGTGGGAGTGATATGTGGTACAAGTCCAAAAATCCAGGGCTAAAATCAGGCAGAGTAAGGTTATCTATTATTTAGAACCTATGCCTTTCAGTTGTGCAGTTTGTACCTTGTACGAGCACGGCAGCACCGAGAAACTGAAGCTTTGGTCCTCTTTTACATGAGATGGTGGTTTCTTAGTTATGATTTATGGTTACTAATTTACTATGTTATTTAAGAACCCTTCAGTATCTGTTTCAAGAATTTATGTAGTTGCTTTTAATTTGCTCCCTTGAGCTGCTCATATAGGCCATCATTGATGTTCCACTTGCCATTGATGGAACTTTTCTTTATCGCTTTATCTACTTAATACCTTTAGGTTTTGCTTTCAAATATAGCATGTGATATGCATTTTCCTAAATTCCTTTGTTTCGTCTAACTGTTGTACTTGTTGCCACATCCAAATTATAACTGTGTTTGATTACTTGCAGCTTCTTGATCAGTTTGGCAACGTGTGGCACCCCAGCAGGGTCCGAAAGTACTTAACACAAGACGACTGGTCACCAACGGAGACGAAGGGCAGGCCTTGGTTTGGCCTTCTGGCGCTGCTCAGAAAGTACCCAGAGCATTTTGTCATCAACACAAGGTCAAAAGGCAGAATGACCTCGGAGTTCGTTTCGTTGGTCTCCTTGCTCTCCTAGAGGGAACTAGACTGGGAGGGCATGCTGAGGAAGTAATAGGCACACTGGCTCCCTCCATTTCCAGTCCGTGTTCAGAAGGGTCGGAGGTGTACTGGCTCTCATTTGCCCCTTGTTTCGGCAGCTGTTTTGGACCCTGCTGTACTGTATGTCGTGTGTTTGAGCAGCTGTACTGGACCGTGAGTCTGACCATCTGTGTAATGTCGGCAGCAGTATATGGAAGCATGAGTCTTAAGTCTTAACCTATGCTAGCAACTTAACAACAGCTCGATTACCGTATCCAGTATGTATATCCAATGTCATGTTTGAAATACTTGTAAACTAACTGTTGTCTGGTGTCCTCTTCTCAGCAGCTTTCCGGTTGAAACTACATGAGTTTCTCGCCGGAACGAGTAGAAATGTTTTGTTACAGGCTTGAGCTAGGTGCACCTCAGGGCTTGTTTGGATACACTTATATTCACTTCAGTTCATGTGTTTGAGTGGATTGAGTAGAAATTAGTTAATTTTTCACTCTAATTCATTCCAACACATTGTGGATTGATGTGGATATGAGTGTAGTCAAACAAGAACTGAATGAGTGCATGATCCACAGCAGAAGGTAGACGCAACAACAACAACAACAAAGCCGTTGTCGTGAAATTAATCAGGCAGGCTCGCTCGCTCCTAACTTACCTCGTAAATGAATCAAGTTCTATATGCCTTATGTTCATGAGTCCACGTTTACATATTTTTCTATATAGCATTGTTGGGTGACTCTGTTGTTGTCTTTTTTCTAAGTTTACATGAGATAGCAAGTTGACTTTGCTCTGGAGGGTCCCTCATCATGAAGACCTAGCTCCTCTTTCTTCTCTCCTTTACATAGGAAAGAATGATGACATGTATTCTATGAGTAGTTAAGTACTCCCTCCGTTCTTGGAAGACGTTTTAGTTTTTCTAGATATATTGTTTTTACTATGTATCTAAATCATAATGTATATCTAAGTACATAGAAAAGCTATATACTCACTCTGTTTCAAATTACAAGATATTTTGACTTTTCTAGAAGTATTTAGATATACACTATGTCTTGATGTATAGATAAAAAAAAATGTATCTAAAAAAACCAAAACGCCTGGAGAGAATATCTAGAAAAGTGAAAATGTCTTATAATTTAGAATGGATAGGGTAGGAATTATTGGAGCGCAAATGATCGAAATCAAGACACATGTTCTCCATACCGCAAAAATGGTAATGCTATGCGTCTTACGTCCGACGCGAGCTCGGACGCTCCCGTAGGCCCACCGCCCACGCTCATGCGCCCCCCCCCCCCCAAAAAATGCCCTGCCACCCAGGCGTCTATCCTCTTCCTCACCACGCCACTCATCCTGTTTACCTCCCTCTCTCTTTCTCCACGGCGGCCCTCTCTCTTCGCGACAGTGCTCGCAGATGCCTCATCGGTGGTGATGCTTGCCCCTCGCAACTCCCTCCCCACGCCGCGTTGCCTCATCGCCATCCGCGGCGGCGTTTGCAGCTGCCTCCCGCACGCCTCACAGCCTCGTCGTCACCTGCGGTCGTCCCTCCTCGGAGCGAGCTCGCCGGCGTTGGGGACGCGGTCCTCCCTGCTCAGCGTCGTCCATGCCCCTACTTAGCCACCTCCCCCATTCGCACGCTCGCCTACTGCCACTCTTCCTCTGCTGCTTCGCCACAGCCGCCGCTCAGGCCCCTCGCCCACCACTACCATCCTGGGCGACCTGACTCTTCCGTTCAAGATGGATGTGACAACGGTAAAGTCCAGATGTTTTATGTATTTATTTCATTTGTTTCAATTATTTGTTTCTCTTGTTGTGCGGTGGATTTTGTTTATTTTTATGGGATTTCTATTATGATATTTGCTTGCCCTTCTCTATAGGATTTGTGATGTTTCAATTTTTGATTTTGCATGTTGCAATGGTTGATTTTGAGATGTTAAAGTGGGAATCGGTGTTGCCATGGGGGTATCGTTCCTCGCCGGCTGACTTCGTGAAGGCAACGCTTTCATGTTGTAGATGAATGAATTTAATGTTGCAGTAGCTTTTGTTCCGATGTTGCAACAAGTAATATTTCTTTGTTACATTAGTATTTTTTGTTGTTGCATGAGTTATTATCGAATGTTTCAATAGCTGAATTGTAAAGTCTCCCTTTTACAAAAAAAAAGGGATTCCGATCGGATGTCGCATGAAACATCACCGTTTGTTCTAGCAGGAATTCATTTTTCTTAGAATCTGATGGGATCGTATGATGTTATTTTATCATATATTTCTCGTTGTTACAAACGATAACTTTTGATGTTGCATCTCGCATTGCTTTGTGTTGCAAAATCACTTTTGGTCGGATCACTTGTGACATGCGGATCCTCCAAGCCACCATAGTGTCAGCTGTTGAGCGCACAGGCCCCACCGTCGTCGAACCATGCGCCGTCCGCCGGATCCTTTTGCCGCGCTCTCCGACGGTTGCGCATCTTGAGCATGGGCACGAGTTGCGAGGTGAGTCCCTTTGCCTCCACGCCGCAAATCTCGTCGGCTCAGGCACTGGCACCGATGGGAGGAGAAGCAGTAGGGGAGAGGATAATGTTGTGTTTGTGAAACGAGAGCAGGAGAGAGGATAAGACACTGCTGGATCCATAGGAAGGAAGCAGTGCGCAGATAAGCATGGTGCAGGATTTTTATTTGTTTGCATATTAACGTTCCAGCAGGAATTTACATCGTCCGATGCTAAGCACCTGGATGGGAAGTCCAGGTAACTCCGGAAAAAAGACATGTTCTGCATCTCTTTGAGCTCTCTCTGTTCTCAGTAGTATTCCAACAATCTTGGCCGCCCATGTGTCCGACGCACCTACACCGGGCAACACCGAGCATCGAGGCAAGTTGAAGCGTCGAGATCAGCATACATTGCTCAGGCATCGCTCCACGGCTTGCAAGCATGGATGATTCTTTACCTCTCACGACACGGCATTGCGGGTGCTCAGTGGGGGCATCTCTACGTACGTGGCGCACCGCGCACCTTTTGGTAGCTAGCTAATAATTTCACACGACGTCTAGCTAGATCGAGAAATTGGAGCAACTCAATAAAGGAGCTAGAGTGATTCCGGCAGCCGAGGACGAGTGGACGACAAGGCCGGCACGCGGGATCACATGGGCGACGCCGGCGAGACGCGGGCGCTGCGGCTGGCCGCCACCGCGAGGAAGTGGCTGGAGGACGTCAGCGTCGACCGCGAAGGCCACGTCCACCCCGCCGTAGCTAGCGGGGGAAAGGCGCTCACCGCGCTCGCGACTGCCGGCGCCCGCGTCTCGCTCGCCGAGCCCGGCCTCGTCGTCTGCTCGCTCCGCGTGCGCGCGCCGCTCACCGTGCGTTGCCTTGCCTTGCCTGCCGACGCGAACGCGCGTCTTGGATGCTCTCTGAGCCCGGATCTGATCTGGTGCTTTCTTGTTCACGCGCGCGCGCGCGCATGCAGGACGCGGAGGGGAGGTGGCACGCCGGGGCCATTGCGACGGCGGCGGACAACGTGTGCGCGGCGGCGGTGTTCACGGCGCTAGGCGAGGACGTGCTCACCGTACAGTACGGCCTGTCCTACTTCTCGCCCGCCCATCACGAAGTACGTGCCGCGTGCGTCGTACACCACGGCATGGTCAACAGTACACACACACCACACCAAATCTTCCATTTTTATCAACGCCACCTGATTCTGCGTCACTGCTCCGGCCGGCCTCAACTGCAGGAGGAGGTGGAGATGGACGGGCGAGTGGTGGGCCGGAAGGGGAAGATGGCGGCTGTGACGGTGGAGGTGCGGAAGAAAGAGTCTGGCGAGCTGGTGGCAACCTGCAGGCAGTGGATGGCACCTCTCGGGACAACAAAGAGGAACACAAGCAGCAAGCTCTGAATAAATGCGAACATCTCTCGCAACGCAAGTATCAGGGCATGTGATTCACATGAAGATCTTAGTATATTTCAGCACATGTTGGATCAAAATGTTGGTAGCAATACATCTTCACGGCATCAGTGTACGAGTATTGAGCACATTCGATCTACTACCCACCGAGTGAAGGGCCTTCTGAAAGGAACAATTCTTGAGCATGGCCACATGCCCCTGAGATAGCCCACCAAGTTGTGGTCCATGCCTCCATGGACCCTATAGTTTTTATTGTATTGAACGGCTTCATCACAAGGGTCAGATCCGACATCCGAGAGCATTATACTCCCTCCGTTCCTTAATATAAGCCATATAGTTTTTAGCACTAATATTAACGCACAGTTTGGGGAAGGATGTGAGACCGAGAAAAAAAAGGAAAACCAGGCCATCTTCTCTCTCCCAATCAGATTGCTTCCTAAATCTAAGGGATTGGTTGGGGCATGTGTTATGTACGGTGGGAAGGTTTCCAAACTAATCAGCGTGGGAGCTGATTCGTACCTATATTTTGAAATTTTTTTAGAAATCTATATGACTTATATTAAAGAACGGAGGGAGTACCTGCCTAGCTTCAGTTGGGGCCACAAGGTTGCTGCACTCCTATGTGCCACTGCCTTTTATCGCTGCCCTTGCAAGGCCTGTTAAGCTTGGGCCTTCCCAGCGAGGCCTGCTGAGCCGGGGCCTTCCCCTACTTGTTAAACGCAAACATCGTATAAAAAGAAAATAATCCATGAGCTGCATGTTAAACACAAACATTGTATAAAATCAAATCATGAATAAGCTATTTCCCTATGTTTGAAATACTAGCAAACGTGGTTATACGTTGCAATGAAACTCAATAAGTACATAAATCGGGCTCCATATCATTGCTAGAAATCGGACTCCATATCATTGCTAGACGAGATTTGTTCTAACTCGTATGGTCCTATTCGCCTCTCTTATAATCCGTCTTTTTAGTTTTTTTAACTGGAACAGTGTTTTTCTCTCACAACAAATCAGTCGGAACAGTGTTCCAGCTTATTTTTTCAGCGAAGCTAACGTGGCCTATGAGTGTAGGTCATGAGCCTGGGTCACATACAAGATACAAAGGACGTGACCCAGTACATATTAGAAATGGGATCTTGTATCCATTACCTTTAGACACAAGTTGTTATATCTCGTATAAGTATGGATCATAAGTGTGAATCAAGTAAAACAAGCGGGACAGAAAAAACTCTCCACTATTCAGATAGTTAGGGGAGTTGGACAAAGAAATGTGATAAAATTTTGGCTCTTTAATATCAGGTAGCAAACAAACCCACACGTGGCGACCGGAGAAAAGCTCTCAAACGTTCATGATAGACCGACGACGAGAATAATAAATATCTATTTATGTTTTTACTCTTTTTAGTTTCAATTATATAATTTTTTTATGATAACTAACATTTATAATATAGGTTAATGTGGTAATAATATATGCCTTGGTAGTTTTTTTTTCTCATTGCAAAGCACATAAATATTTAGACGTAAATATATCGTAATTTTAGTTTTCATATTATGCATGTATTATTATAATTCTAATCTCCTATTAAAGTCAACACGGAGTTAGTTGCCGATTAACGTGTCAAAGATTAGCCTGTCTGCTGGCGATGATTATGATGATAGACCTCTTTTGTTTTTTCATATGCTAGGCCTCGTCAGGGATTATATAGATACTTTTATATAGATCAGATAAAATAAAAAACTGTTCAAAATTTTAATTTACTGTTTAATTAGTCTGACCATCCCTCTAATTGTTCAACTGAATGGTTGAAAAAACAGCAATGACAAAAAAAAAAAAAAAATCAAGCGGAGGAAACAGAGAAAAAACGAAAAACACCACCGTGTGCAGTCCGAGCAGAGGGCGGACCAAAAGGCTGAAACAACGGCAATGATGGAGTCCCAGTACGGAGAGGGGACCAAAAGCTGAGAGGAGTCCGGGTTAAACAGAAAAGAGCGACACGGACATGGACAGTGCTAAACAGGAAATTAAAATGCGGTATAAATAAAACGTGGACACGGAAGGAAGGTTGGATGAGAAAATTTTGTCACTCTATTATTATTAGCAAAATTATCCGTGTGTTGCAATGGAAGATGGTCCTAAATATTTTATAGTATAAAGAATTAATGATGACATCATGCATTTCAATTAGTTGTACGATTCTATTCTATATCATAGTTGGACACACGCTACTTATATTTCATACTCACGTTGTCGATCCCTGAATGTCCGTGCCTCGTAACGGGATTTATATCTTGCGTCATCATTCTAATGCATTTTAGAATTACACTATCCAATTCGCATGAGTACGGCTCGTAAGTACAAGGCAATTAAATAATTAAGATTTTAATCTCTAATTCATCATATATTACTAACTCTTAGTTTTTTTTGAGCTTCACTAACTCTTACTACCTCCGTTTTCGTTTACTTGTCACCGAATTTTTACTGTAGCAATTTTGACCATACGTTTTTTTCTGTAAAAGATTTTTAGATATATCAAGTTTTCACATATATGATTCTTTATTGAACATACTTCATTAGTGTTATATACATTGAAGTATCTAAGATTTTTTAGAAAAAAAAGCAGATGGTCAAATTTATTACAGTAAAAAGTTGCTGATAAGTAAACACAAACGGAGGGAAGTGGTAAAATTAGCTGGCAAACGAACTGTATACAAAAGTGACGGACGGAAGTCAGTAGACAGACAAAGCTAAAAGGAAACACCAAAAAAAAGCTCGTGCTTCCATTATTTTTTCTTTTTTCCTTTTTTTTTCTTTTCTTTTGTATTTTATTATTTATTTATACTTTTCCTTATCCCGTCGTTCCCATCCCCGGGATCTCGCGGCTCGCGCACCACGGTCTCGCTTTCTTCTCCGCCACCCCATCGCGCCCGCTCAGCCAACTACCACCGCCCCGCACCTTCCGTCGCGCCACCTCCTCCGCCGCGCCGCCCCTCCCGCCCCACCTGCCGCGTTGCCCCTCGTCGCCGCCCTGCCTCCCGCAATCCGTTCATGGCCGGATGCCCCTCGCGCTTCTTCTCTGTCGCCGGCTACGCACGCGAGAAGGGAGGAGCAGCCGCGCGTGGATCTAGGGGCAGCGGTGCCCATCCCGCGTTAGACAGGAGGGCTGGTAAAAGTTTTTTTTAGCTCCTCCGTCTCTTCCAGCTCTCTCCTGCTCGGATCTGCCTCGTCCCCGATCGATGTCGCGCTTCGTCATCGCCTACTTGTTCCTCATCCTCCTCTTCCGCTGTCTCCACCTGCTGGAGATGGAGGAGCGCCGCCGCCGCCGCCGCTGTAGGGGCCAATACCAGCGCCTGAAGCACGGCGTGTGGGCAACACAGCATCAACGGCTCAGATAGTTAAGTTTTGATGAAGGCGAAGCGGCCGGCAGTCCGGCACATGCATCTCGCCGACGCATCTTTCTCTGAGCCGATCGTTTGGTTTTTTGTTGGTGCAATCACGTATTTATGGTGGATTTTTTTCTCTATTTCTATTTCTATTTCTATTTCTATTTGGATTTGGATTCGACTTCGATCCAATTACTTGCCTGAGGTAGGAGATTTCCTTGTTTGCCCTGTTGTATACGTGAACTTTTCTTGTTTGTCCTGTTGTATACGTGAACTTTGTTCTGAGTTTCCGATGAAAACGTGTAGAATTAATAGTCCCCACTGAAAAAAGCATGGAATTTAAAAGGAGGCCACACAAAAAATATGGCAGACCAAAAATATGGCTGAAATTTTGTCAACTTATTGTTAGGGATAGAGGTATAGATATAAATATAGATATAATATAGAGTATATATAGATATCTTTAGAGTTGTGCACAAAGATTAACATTTGGATCAAATTTGTTACCTTTCGTATGTGCCACATGGAAATAGATGCTCTTCTATTTGTGAGAGTGATAGTAGCATGTTTAGGGCAAAAAAAAAAGAGAGCAAAAAGCGACAAGTTCTAGGATGACATGTTTTTATTTTTTCTGAAAAAACTTGAGAAGACTAAACCAAATAAATTATTTTAGAGTAAAATGTATGAATAGTAAGAGGGTGTGTCGATTTGGGTTTGAAAGTGTATTTTTAGGTCAAAACCTTAATCAATGGTGTATAAAGAGTTTATATCCCTTCGTTTTATGTTTATATTCGTAGAAAACCCCCCTTATTTATTTTTCTTTCACAAGTTTACCCTTCCCTGTGCTAGGGCACTTACCCGGCTCGCCGAACCGCTTCTTCTCGATCTGCGCCATCTCCTCGCCTTCCGCCAGCGTCAGGACCGCGCGCGACACGTCCGGCGTCCGTGAAACATGGTGTAGCCGTCGGCATTGTAGACCGGGCTGAACATGGCGTAGCCGTCGCAGTACTGCGACAGGAAGAGCTTCAGGTACGGGATCTCGTCGAACACGGCGGCGACCTGACCGCTGGACAACGCGTCGGCGTACTCCTCCGCCGTGCTGTAGCTCCTCATTTTGGCCTCGTCGAAGCCTAGTTTCTGGAGTTGTTGCTTGATGAAGGAGCCCTCCTGGTACTCGATGATGGCCCCGGTCCGCTGGAGCTCCCTCACGTAGAAGATGAGTGCGCGCATACTGTGCGAGAAGACGAGCGTGGAGAAGGCGAAGTAGAAGATGAGGCCGAACTGCTGCCACGGCGTGCCTCAGAACTCGGGGTTGATCCGGTGCTCGATCGCCCACACCACGAAGCCGGTGAAGCAGAAGGCGAGGCTGGCGAGCCACAGGCTGGTGGTCAGCGGCTGCATGAAGATCCACATGCTCGTGCTCGTCAACGTGCGCACCGTGCGCCACCACCATCGACCACCCCGAGTCCGTGAACGCCATGCTGAAGTCCACCATGCCCATCCAGCTCGCCGTGATTGTCACGTCGCCGACCACGATGTCCGCGCTCTGCAGTCATCATTGGCACGAAACCACACGAAAGCTTCTCGATCAGCGCACATACACACCCTACCCTACGTGCATGCATGGTATGTACCATCTGTCATATGCTTGTTGGTTGGTGTGTACTGTTCCCAGGGACACGAGGTTTCCGTAGGACTCGGAGCTGCTGGGGAACGGCACGTACTCGTAGCTCACCGGATATGGCATCTTGCTCATGACCGCGTCGAACACCTCGATGCCGTGTCGTACGACCAGAGCATCACGACAGTCGGGTCATGCGGATAGATGTCGGCGCTCGGGTACTCCCGCCGGAGCCTCACCCTGAACCGTGCGGAGAAGTTGCGCACTCGGCCCGTCATCTGCACGAACGACCGGAGGCTGACGACCCCTTCCTGGCGCTGATGTCGTCAGGGCTCAACGCGTCCACCACGCTGCCGACGCCGTCGGTGGCGACCCACGCGTAGTCCTTCGTCGTCATGCCAGCCATCCTCGCCCGGTGGAAGAACCACGCGGCGAAGAGGGCGTTCATGTGCAGGACGAACACGCGCGTCGGCATTGCCTTGAAGCCGTAGAGCAACGCGTCGATGCGGTCGACGTCCGTGTCGCTCGCACTACTAAAAAAAAAAAACGTTTGTAGCAACGGGATAATTTTTTTTAGGGGCGGCTGGTGATGGAGCCGTCCCTACAGGGGGCGTGCTCGGGACCCACGAGACCAGCCGCCCCTACAAATGGCACAGTATGGACGGCTGGTGATACGAGCCGCTCCTACAAATGAGTCGATTTGTAGGAGCGGCTCATATTACCAGCCACCCCCTGCTGTATCCATTTGTAGGGGCGACTGAATCAGCAGCCGTCCCTACAAATGCCCGCTGTATATACAACTGTTGGGGAGAAAATATCTCCCTCGTCCTCTCGACCTTAGCCCGAGACGCCGCCTCCGGGCTTTTCCCTTGCGTCGCTCTCTGCCGTGGCGTCTGCCGCGCCACCCTCTGCTGTCGCCTCTGCCGCACGCCGACATCGACACCGCCGAGCGCCGCCTCCGCCTCTCCTCCCCGCGGAGTGGCACCTCGGCTTGGGCAGCCAGTGGCCAGCGCCGCCGCCACGCCGACCTAGGGTTTTGGCTCAGAACCGGCCTTGGCCCGGGCTCAGCGGCGCACCGGCGCGGGTGGCCTGCTCGAGGAGGTGGAGTGCCGCGAACACGCCGAGGAGGTGAGTTCATCTGTAGATCGATCTCGTCTCCCCGTCCCACTGCTACTGGCTCCAACTCCAGGCACGTCTCTACCTAACCTCTTCCTGCTCCTCAATCCTCTTCTTGATCCAGGCGTGGAGTACCAGAGGTCGATTCCGGTGAGTGGAAGATCAGCTCGGTGATGGAGGTGCCGATTAGGGTGGCCATCAGTGCGATGCGTCCCACTTAATCAAGGTATTTCTTGATTTCTATACAACTCTTCTTATAGAATAAGTATTTGTTATTATGTTTTCAAATAATGAGTTACGAGTCATGTTTCATTCTTTATTCCAAATCTTGTAGACTATTTTCTAAGAATGATCCCAGCAGAGAAAGGCAGATGAACACGCAGAGCAATAATCTAACAATAGCTGCGAAGCGCTTGACTACATCACCAGGTAGTGGATACTAATAGAATAATGCAATAATTATTTTCCAATCATTGTTTTCATTTGATTAGTGACTTAGGCCCCGTTCGCTTCGCTGAAAAACAAGCAAAAATACTATTTCGGCTAATTTATTGTGAGAGAAAAACATTGTTCCAGTTGAAAAAGCTAAAAAGTACGGATTATAAGAGAAGCGAACATGGCCTTAGTCTATTGAGGATGCATGTGCTAAAACCGTCTACAGATTTTGAAGGCTCTTAGAGGAGATTAAAATTTCAAAGATAAAGTATGTAATGACGAGCACAGAAATTGATGCTCCTATTATAGCCTCGATAGATTTCAGGTTTTTTACATGTACACCTTTCCATTGTTTGCTTCTTTGGTACATAGTTCTAATTGTAGAATTGGTTCTCTTGGCATTTCCTGAATAGGTTTCATGTTTTTACATGCTCTCCATTTTTTGGTTCAGTAATATATATTTGACCGTGACTCATGGACACAAGAGAAAGATATGTCATTTTGGGACTGCCAAAGTGTTCGATGAGTAAGTTCTTTCAGCTACAGATTATCAGAGTGGTCCTAACTTCCTATTTAAATTTTAGCTTCATCTTATAAAAAATTATAGGTTTATATGAGTGGTTCATCACACATATTCAGGTGTCTCCTGAGTGGATTCTATATTTTATACGCACTCAAGTTTCTTCGAAGGAAAGGTGTGTTTTCATAGTGCTATGGTAACCTCCCTATTATTATGTTATCCAGGGCTTTATATTTACCACCATTAAAGTTTCATATGTTATTGTTCCAAATTAATGGAATACTTTGAATATAGAGTGCTCTATATACAATTGCGATCATCATCTGCCAAGAAGACCCAGCTAAATATAACATAGTACTTTTATTTCACAACATTCTCATTAATCTCCTATATTTTCTGTGACTAATGGTCCTAACTTCCTATTTAATAAATCTGTGAACGACTTTTTGTAGCCCAGAATGTTTTGCATCTTTGAATAAGTTTTGATTAAGGAATACCGTAGTTCAACTATGAAATATATATTGTGCAATTGTGCATATTGTTCATTTGACTGCATATTGTTCATTTGAATGTTTTGCAATTGTGAAATATAAGTACTATATATATATATATATATATATATATATATATATATATATATATATAGTATTACTATATGGTATCTGGGTACCAGATAACTATTCAGTACCCAGCGTTCTATAGAGCGGGCAAATAGGCCCACCCCGCCGTTCGGGCCTGAGACTCACAGGCCCGGCCCACCCACTCACGAGGTCGAGCGGGAAGCGGCTCCTAAGCTCCCCACCCACCCACGTTTTCTTTTGTGGTTTCTTTCGAGACCCCGTCCGCTCGGTCTTTGCTGGCACCACCCGTCCGCTCCCTCTCCCCACTGCTAGTTGCGCCGTTGCCTAGGGCTCCGCCGTGCCGTTCTCGACCGGCGGGCATCTCGCCCCGCCGCGCCGCTCCCCAGCGATATATATAGTATTTCTATACCGCCCCTCCTGGCGCCGTCTCCCTCCCCCATCCCCTCACTCTCTCAGCTCGCCGTCGCTACTGGCCGTGGCCGTGGTCTTGAAGGCCCCAGTTGAGGGTCGGCACCGACGGTTGCTGCCGGGTTCGGCACCGGCGAGCTCGCCGCACCTGTGGCGGCCGTCCTACTCGCATCTTGCCATCATCAGCAGCCTCCCGTGCTCGCCCGTGACTCATCGTCAGCTCCCGCCGCGAACTCCCGGAGAAAGGAGTGGCAACTCGCCTGGCGATGCTATCGCCGCTGTCAGCCCACCGCCACCGCCGCTCCTGCGTGTGCTCCTCCAACACTGCTGGCAGATCCAGGTGCCCCTCCTCCAGATCCCCTTCCCCAACTCCTCGTTTGCACCATCTCCTTCCCGTTCCCCTTCTTGATTCGATTTGATGATTCGAGTGCAGGATGCGTTCCCTGCGAGTATTCGATTGTCTCGGCCCAGGTCGCGGCCAGGAGCTCCTCTTCAATTGCAGCAAGGTGAGTTTGTCTCAGCTGCCAATGCTGGTTGTGTAACTGTTACCAATACCAATTGTGTTGTGTAACAGTGTATTCATTTGGAGACGCCTCTCGAGGGATGTCGCTGCGCAGCCCTGGCCTGCTACCCGGCCTCCTACACGTGAGGTAAGGCCAGCCTTCAGTCCTTGTTATTGTAATTGTGCATCGATTTGCTGACTGAGCGAGGAAGCTTGTCAATTCTAATCCATTCAAAGAGAGCTGGTGGTATCTTACCACTGTTTTGTTAGCTGAGGGAGACCAGTTCCAGTAACTAGATATTTATGTACTATTTTTTAAGGAATTGATTACTTTTATTTGTGAAGATGAGTACCTATTCAGATATGCAAAATATTATTATTCAGAGATGATCACCGTTGATACAAATTATTTATGGTTAGGAAATCAACACGTGATGCTAGAGTGCATAGCATTTAAGTTTTTGTGGTCACACATGACAGTATTAGTGGTCAGGCCACATTGGTAGCATATAATAGAGTTTTTTTTTCAGTTGACCACATAATCAGCATAATTTAAGTTGCGACTACACCATCCACGATTTTTTTGGCTTTCCTACCAGGTCTGCTAGCTCGATCTCCCCTTACCACCCTGCTGCTCTCTCTTTTTGCCCCGAATCTGTTGGGATGGGAAACCTCTAGTTTGGGATGACCCAGCGTGTCGAAACTGGGGTTCGCATAGGCAACATTGCGACTAGATTGGATTTATCAGAGAATGTCTTCCTCTGCGTAGGGGAAAATGTTCAAAATAAAAAATTCCCCCATTGGTTTAGAATAGCTAGTGGCAGTTGATTTTATGATTTACTAGTTGATTGTTACAGTTCTTTATCAAAATGCGCTAGTGCTATGTCGTGCTATGTCTTTTCAAAGCTGTGTAAATGTATTTTCACATAATATCATACAGTAATTGATTTGTTGTTTAAATTTATAGGTTTATTAGCTCTGGATAGTTGAATCTTAGTCAATTAGTGTATGTTGAATTAATGAATTATATGAAGGCGCTGCTAGCTTGCTCTGGACGACTGCTTTTTAATAGTGTTTACCATCTTCATTCTTTAAGAGATTAAATTTGTCATATATTATCCATTTGTGTGGGATATCAATGATAATGTGATGTGCGTATGTGATTTTTTTTATAATATTAGTTATGTGTTCACGTTCTGCCCCAGCTAAATTTTGGTTGAGCTCCGCCCTTCAGGTAGTTTTATTCTGCCTCTGTTTTTTTCCACTAAATTGCAGCCACCAATCAGTGATATTTTGTGTGACTAAAACTAACCGAGTTAATTCGCATCTTCCAATTCTGGCCTAGAGGCTGCTCTTGACTAAATTGGATTTACCTTTCATATTCACTTTGAAGATATTGTTGGCAATTTCAACTTAACTAGCTGCTTCACCTCGCGAATCAAACTGTATGCTCATAGGATTTCTGAGTTAAGCAAATTGATTATTCCAGTCCAAAAATTAGGTTCAGTAATTCTTTGCTCACTAAGCTGCTGCGTGGTGCTTCCCTCACCAGCAGCCTTGACCTAGCAAGATCCCGATGAGGCACGCACAATCCTTCTTATCTTTCTTTGGATTTGGATTAGGCTAATTTCAGGCTTATCTTGTAGATTGTGAATTCTTTGCACAGTCATTTCTCCAGCTGCTGGTGTTGTACTATACGGGGCATTCCTAGAGTTGAGCGCGAAGTCCTTAATACCCTTATTATCCTAGTGGCTTGGGAAATATTGAAGCACCGAAATGCTCTTGTGTTTGATGGTGATTGGCCTAACATAGAGGTGCTGCTTCATTGGGTTGCCAATGAAGGTGCCCTGTGGTGCTTGGCAGGGGCATCCGCGTTGCATAGGCTTTTGGCTAGGTCGCTCGTCGTAGATCATTAATGAGTTGAGTCTTTTCTTTTTGGTCGGGGTTGTATGTACTTGGAGGGTTTAACCTCCCCTCCTTTATATTCTTTTTCTTAATGAAATGACACACAACTCTCTTGCGTTGTTCGAGAAAAAAAATTGCTCAATTTGTTTGAAGAAAAGCTTTGAACGGAGATGGTTTTTTTGGTTCAATTGAAATAGTAGGATGAATGTGATTAACATTGGATTAGACATTGTGCCACCTTATAGTTGAAGTGGAATCACTTGCTTTTGCATCTCTACAGAAAATATAGAATGCATCCATTGAAGTTTTAATCTTAGAATATCCTTAACCTGCAGCTGAATTTTTTTGAAACAAAAATTATGTGCGTCTGTGAAGATTTCTTCATACTAGTCTTCTCTGAGCTCCACCAGCACATAAGGTTCTCTCTCCACTCTCTTTTGATTCTTCATGCTGTTGGTCCATTACCATCATAGGCGGTGACATTTTCTGAAAACAGTTAGGTTGAGCTGTATATGATTTACATGTCCCCTTGGGATTCACTTTAGGTTTTGTTTGTCCAATTGTCTATGTTGTGTTCATTTCTTGCTCTCCCTTCCCTTGAGTAGACAATTTATGATAATATATAGAGATAGAGTTTTATCTAGTTAACAAGCTCCCTATTAGGATTGGATTTTAGATGCAAGAGAAGCTTTATTGTGCTTGTTGTCGAATGGGGCTTCTAGATATTTATCTATTGTTTGATATATTTATATTAGTGTTCCACCTGTATGCAGCTTCATGCCTCCCATGTATTGATGTGGCTCCCCTATTCGTGCAGCTGCTCCACAGAGTCACCCCCAACATATCCCTGGCATGACAGAGATAGCAGCCTCAGCACCTGTGTGTGTGTAAAGGTGAGTATGCACTGGTAGCTGGTCAGCATCGGATGCAGTTAAATTTTAGCTTTGAATTCAATATTTGTGATAGTTTGTTTGGAATGGGGCACTGATTTTGTTTTACGAGGAATTGCTAAAGCACCTAGCATGACAAGGAGCTGCCAATTTGTAATTTGTTCAACTACAGAAGTACCATGGTCCCAGCAGCACTAGGAAGTGATCCCTAATGCAATTTATATGGGTCTATGTGTGAATCAGAGAGCCATTAGTTCATCTTTTGCATACCAAGACTGAAAGGTAAGAAGCTAGAACCATTAGTAACACTAGGAGTAGTAGTATTTGATTTGTCACTGCAGTATAAGCCTTATAATATCTGGAACTCTGATCCAAGATAGGTGTCTTCTTTCCAACAATTCAGCATGGTGCATATGCATACCATACAGTGCATGTCTAGATTTTTTTTGGCTAATAAATATAGGCAGCTTACTTGAACTACTAGTACTCACTTGGGTAGCCAATGAAACGATAATAATAATTGGTGGTGAGCTATTTAGTGAGGAAAAGGAAACAATGTCTCAAATGACAATATCTGTGACTAGGCTAGTTTGGCCGCAAATATTTGAGGTTTTTATGGTTCCCTAGTTTTTTAGCACAAGCAGATCAAATTAGCAATGGGAAAAAATTAAAGAAATAAAATCTAATGTTTTTTTAGCTTTTATTGACTACTATTGATTTTGTCTGAGTCAAGCAATCAATTACTAAATGAATTTTATACATGTATCTTATATTGCAGGTTTTTTAAGAAGCAACTGTCATAATGGATGTGTTAACAAGTCGGGTCTGGGTGCTATGCAAATGAAGGTGTGTTGCATTGCTGCAAACTACAAATGACATCCAAAGCCCTCAATGATGCAGATTTCAGTTCGTCAGAAGGAAACACATGGATGTCTGTGCATCATCATTGCAGTTCTTCAAAAACAGATGGATGTCTGTGCATCATCTTTGTAACTATGATAACGAACCAAATGGTGGTACTATTTGTGATTAGCATCACGTACTATTGTAAAATATTATGAGAACATCGTCTCCCGGGACCGATTCACAATTCTAGTAAGATTGTTGTCAAATAATATTTTTCTTAAAAACAAATATTTGGTATCATGTCATATAAAGATATGAGGATATGGTGAAAATATTTGTGGCTTGAATAATAGCTACAAATAAATTATTATTGTTGACAAGTAATTCATCACAAGAAACCTGGTGTACAAAGAAAAAAACGGCCAAATAAAATGGGGAGCAAGCAGGAATGAAAAAGAAAGAAACAAGCAATCTCGATCCAGCTCAGAAATAAAATGAAAACAAAAGCTGGCTGTATAAATCGAAATCCTGATCCAGCTCATAAATTAAAAACAAAAAAAAATAGCTGGATTCAGTAGGTGTGTACTCGTGGCCTGTAGCATGGGCCTGGTACGGACGGCCTGGTGCGGGAGGGCGCGTGGGTGCGGACTGTGGAAGGCCAGTGCAGGGGGTCGCGGGTACTGAATAACTATTAGTACCCGGGTACCAAATAGGGTTGTCATATATATATATATATATATATATATATATATATATATATATATATATATATATATATAGTACTTATATTTTTGCAGGTGTGCATGAGCCCCGTTACTTCATATCGATTCTTAAGACGTATACATATCGACAATCCTCATTAGCTTATATGTTTGTATACATACTTGTAACGTTCACTTTGATAGAAATCATCAGTACCAACACCTTGTGCTCTTGTGCTTGTGGTTAGATTTGAATTATATATGTTCTGGTCAGATTCAAATTATATATATATATATATATATATATATATATATATATATATATATATATATGTGTGTGTGTGTGTGTGTGTGTGTTCTGGTCGAATTTGAATTGTAAATTTGAAATTTTTTGACGAAAAAATATATTGTAGGGACGGTTCTAGATTCCCCTACAAACAGGTATTATAGGGCGGCTGGTACTACAGCCGTCCTACAAATTGATTTATAGGGGCGGCTGGGAACCGCCCCTACAAATCGATGATTTGTAGCCACGCTTTGGTAGGGGCGGCGGGCCAAACCGTCCCTACAAATGCCCATTTACCGCCCCTACAAAGCATATCTGACGTAGTGTTGGCACGGTGGCGCGGTCCATGATCCTAGCGCCGACGCCCTGCATCGTGCCAGCTAGCGCCGGGAGAATGCCCGACCCATAGCGCGAGTCCTCTTAGACGACGGCTGCCGCGTGCCACCCGAACATGGCGAGTACGGCAGCAACGGGCGCGGTCTGGAAGGAGTCGTTGGCCGATGGGTGTAGCCTCGGCCTCAACACCTAGCACAGGGAAGGGTAAACTTGTAAAAGAAAAAGAAATGCAGGGGTTTTTCTACAAATATAAACATAAAACAAAAGGGTATGGACTCTTTATGCACCACTGATCAAGGTTTTGAACCCAAAAATACACTTTCAAACCTAATGGACCAAATTGTCACACCCTCACAAGTTAATGGACTATCCATGCATTTTACTCATTATTTTAAGTAATGTTTTTACCTCTATTCTATGTCAGAATAGAGCTTTGAGTCTACTAATAAAAAAATAAAACTATATTAAGGTCCTGTTTGATCCACAGAACTAACAACTAGTTGATTAATTTTTAGTCCCTAAGTATTCAAACAGGCGGACTAATTGTTAGTTCACTACTCATGGACTAATTGTTAGTTTACTGGTCCACTTATAGGAGCTAATAGGACTAGTTGTTAGTCCTAGACCATCCAAACCGAGACCCAGCCCTGACCGCCACAAGGGCCTCCCCACGTGCGGTATGGAGGGCGCGTGACCGGGGGGTGGCTTACCACTGCCCCACAATCTCCTCATATCCGGGGAGATCCAAAATAAAAAGGAAAGGTAGGGCAAAAATAGAAAAATAAATATAGAATTACCTAGGGAAATAGGATTGAGATTTATTAGGAAATAAAGTAGTTTTGCTTGGAAAAAAGAGTCCAAATCTATAAGGACTCTTATAGTTTTTTTGGTGGGCAAGTCCGCTAGAGACTATAAATATAGGGTCATTGAAACTATTCCAATCCAAGCAAAGAATAAAACTCTTCCCCTATATCTCTTCCTCTCCCTCTCTTCATGCACCATTGCTGCCCCCTCCTCTCTCACGCAGCCACTTACGCCGCCGCCCCCTACAGCCACGCCGCCGCCCCCAATAGCTGCCCATCGCCCTAACCCAGCCGCCCAGACCGACCCCCTAAGCAGGACATTGACATAAAGAAAAACAGAAGATATCCATCGTAAAATGAAAAAAGACGTATATATAGCAGGGCTATATGGATTCGAACCATAGACTTTCTTGGTAAAACAGATCAAATGGATAATTGTCGAAATGATTTAAACAATTTCAAATACCCAACATGAGAACATTAGATTCAATTGCTAACCATGAATGATTGGGCTGTGTTGCTGTTGCTTGCGCCTGCACAACCTTGATTGGTTTCGCTTGTAGTTGTTTGTGTTGGTATTTGCCGATTTCTAGTCCCCTGCCAGATTTCTTCCTTATGTGGGGTCTTTTGTTGTACTTAGTAATGAGATGCTGCCACATGCCTAAACAGCCCTAGTGGGTCACTGAGGTGTTGGGCCCAAGACAGGCCAGAAGCAGAGGTACTGTAGCATGATGCAAAACCCATCTAAGTATAGGATTAGGAAGAGTCAAGAAGATACTTCTAAGTCAAGTAGAGTCGGGTTGGGTTCTTCTTATAAATATAAGGGGATGTATCTATTGAGATTAAGCAAAAATAATATAGAGAAAACCCTAATACTCTCTCCCATCTCCTCTCATTAAGATGCTGGCAGCCATGCTGCCCACCTTGCGCCTAGACGACTACAATAGCTTGCTGCTGCCGCCCCCTCCCTCCACTACTAGGAATATCCACTTCTATGATGATCAGCTTTCGTCACTGAAGGAGCCAAATTCGTCATAATTTTAGTTTTATGATGAATTTATGACGGAAAATGGTTCGTTATAGAAGTCACGTCATTCTTGCAATTCTATGACAATTCTAGAAAATCGTCATAGAATTGGATTGATCTATGATGAAAACTGACCGTCATAGAACTGCTTTGGCATGCGTGGCAAGGTGCAGCCACACTGGCGGGTGCTTCCGTTGGAGATGCTTTCCATGTGTACATGCTATAGCCGGTTCCATTGGAGATGGTTCGGGTACGTGTCACCTTCTTATTGCACAACGTGGCCATCCTTGGTTCTTGCATGTTTTAGGTTCTTACTAGACCACGTGTCGGGACCCTGCTGTTCCACATGTCAGTTTTCTATTAGCATACGGGTCGTGTGACGGTTGGGTCACATGTCACTTCTTTATTGGACCAAGTGTCGTATTTTTATTGGTCCACATGGCATGACCACAATACCCCGCGTGTCTTTCTTTTACTCGACCACGTGTCTCGATGCTGTACGTCCGCGTGTTAGTATTTTATTGGGCCACATGTCACTCCCTGAGCTACCCACCCACGTTTCTTTTTCTAATTCGACCACGTGGTAAGATGGATTTGTACCACATATTTTGTTTGTATTGTCCCACATGCCGTGTCGTGGCTGTTACACGTGTCATTCACTAGTTCGTCCACATGTCAGATTCTTATTTAACAACATGCCTGTGTCAAATCTACCACGTGCACACCAATCATTACATTAGAGAAATTGATTTTAGATCTACACTGCTGCACAAAATGACTACATGCATAATTATATTGAACTTGAATCAAATAACAACAGTTTAGCTCAGCAGCAAACCACTGATAGAGTTCACATATCAAGCCGCCAAAATTTCACATCAAAACAACAAACAAACCACATGTTCACTGCATCAACAAGATTGAGAGTTACCAGCGCTTAAGAGCATGATATGCTCACGGAGCTTATTGCACTCCACCTGTTGCTGTTTCTTGAACATCTCAAACTCCCTATCAGTGTTTTATGCCTTCCTCTTCAGTTGATCCACTTGTTCAGCGAGGATAGCTGAACTTTCCTGATGAGCAGCAAGCCGTTCTCGAAGTCTAGAGCCGCTTGTCCTGATACCAGCATTCTTCAAAGAAAAAGTGTTGTAGTTGGCCTAGGAGTGGACCTTGGAAACAACATCAGCAACAAGTTTTGCTCATATAGTTTCCATAGATTCCTGCGAAAACCAAGGAGTAAATATTAGGAAGAGGTCTTAAACTGCAAAACCAAGAGATTATTTCAGTACAAGTAATGCATAGGTCTTCCTCAGCCTACCGCCGACAGAGATTTATAAGAACAATGCATAGGTAACATATTAACTGTTGTAATATTACAACTTCAAAATGATGGTGCCACTTTAGGCTCTCCTACTTTTCCTTCTTTTATGCCAATGGCTTCAGCAAATTTCAAGGAAAGCAAATGAAGGTAGTTACCACTGCTTCTCTTGCAGCATTGCTTAGTCCCATGTTGCTACTGGTATGGAAGTTGTTGAAGATTCCCACTGCATCAACATCTTCATGAGGTCGATCTTGTTCTTCAACGAGCACTTCTTGATCGTGTCCTGTGTCCATCCTATTTTTGTCCTTCTATTAAAATTGCACATGCCTTTCTGTGGACACAAAAGACATTGCGTATTTGATATAAAAAGAGTAACACAACCATCACTTATATATGCTTGCAGGTGGGCAATATAGGAGCGAGATCCTATAACCTGGTGGTACTTGACTTTTGCACAGTTTCACTTGTTCTGCTCTGAGACTGCCTATAACCACAATTGCATTAGACTGTAGCACAAGCAGACCACATAAAGACTAGACAAGAAATAAATGAGTTCACACACACACACACCTTGTTCTCAGAATTTAACCACATGTGGACAAGTACACACCACTGTGTGTCATTCATGCAAGACACAGGAGAGGTCTTTCTGATTTCATCAGCGGGGACGCCATTGAAGTAAGATCGCTTGAACCTGTACCGTGTCAGCCGTATAACAGACTGTAATACACTTGTGCATGCTTCTTTTGTTGCTTCATCATTATCATCAATGGCTAGCCTGAACTGCAGAAGTGTGAATGCAAATTAAATCCATTACTAAGTTGCTCAAGGTAGAGTTGAATGTCAACAGAGGATATATATACTTACTGATAGCTTGGCCACAAATCCATTGAGAAGTTCGATCCGTTGCTTGTAATGTTTCTAGGGTGGGAAATTGGTACTTGAGACCTGACTACTACACCCGCCTCTGACAAACATGGCAGCTTGCAATGGACCATGTGGCCTTCTATTCCCCTTGACAACCGACATGGGCATCCTTGTTCCCATTGATTGGGTGGTTTTGTGAAGCCCAACCCCCTTAGTTGCTTGCCTCGACTTCCTCGCTCTTCTCTGTAATGGTACTACACAATTTTTATACATTCATATTGTTAGAAAAGTAACATGGATATCAAATAGTGTGACTTGATTTATAGACATGTCTAAGGTAGTACCAACCTTCACAAGTTTGGTTATTCTGCTGCTGGGGAGGTGGAGTCTCCTCTTCGGCATGGCTAAGATCATCTTCACATGACCAGTCCCTCACAAGGTTTGTTCGCCTTGTGTGTGTTGACTTTTGGACCTGGTTGGAACTACAAGATGCTACAACTCTGCTGGACTAGTTGGCTTCACTCTCTTGGATTGCCATCCCCCTGGACCCATATTGGTGCTGCCTTTTGCCTTGCTGGCAAGGACTTCTCTATGGCTTGTTCAACCCATAGCCTAAAATTGGAGAAATAAACTTAAGCGACAAGTATGTAAAAAATGCATTGCTATCCACATAGCAAAGAATTGAATTGCACTGCTACCTAAACCAACCCCCTCCCATCCCAACATGACAAGATAGAATAAGCACCTCAATTGCAAGGGGTACTTGCTCTTCTAAATCTGTATCTGTATCGCCATATCCCTAAACACGCTCCCCTGCTTTAGGGAGATATTCCGAATGTCAACATGTAGATCACAAAGGCATTTATTAAGTTAACTTTGTACCGAATGTCAACAAAATAGAGTAGGAGCGTGAAAATTAGGTGCCTAAACTATAGCTTATATGGAAGCCATTACTTGAATAAAGCACATGTGAACTACAGCTTATACGGAAGCTATTATACTCGAATAAAGCACATGTGAACTACATCTCAACTAAGAAACATGTAACCCCATCACTATATATCTACATGTCCTAGGTTCAACCACTAGAGTACATCACACATCATAAAAGGAATTTGGGTGCTCTTCCTATTCCTGGCTACGTTGCGTCGTCGGTACCGCCCTCTTGTCATCCTAGTCACGGAAGTGGTGCAGCTGGCGTCGATGAAGGGGTGGCAGATTCGGTGTGGCAGTCGTCAATGATGATGCTGGGGCTAGGTCGTGATAGGTGCCGACATAGGGGGTCTAGATTCGGCATGTACTGCCATTGACGGTGGTCCTTTTGCCGTCAGTGGACCTACTATCAACGAAGGGGATCGGATCCGGATCCGGCTCTGGCTCTAGCTAGGGTTTGTAAAGGTATGAGAGAGGGTGTGGCTAGAGAGTGGAGAGGGAGTCAAGCTACTATGCTGATGCACCTAGCTAAGGTTCAGATTGAGGCGACATAGGGGGCTAGGCTTTGGAGCGGGAGGAGAGACGGTGCGATTGGTCCGGCTGGAGAATGGAGATGGAGGCGAAGACGATGACTCCTTGCACTTTTATGTGCCCATCATAATACCGCAAATACCCATGTCTAAAATTGATGGCGTGGTAAACCAATTTTCCGCGAGGAGGGCAAAAGAGAGAGGGGTCTAATTTTTGGTTCGTGTTGGCGGCACTGCTGGGCGCGGGGATTTCATTTTCACCCGAAATCAAATCTTCACGTGGGCATATCACCGCCCCGTCTGGCATCTTGTGAGCAGAGACCAAATTTTATATGACAAATAGTGATGATATATAGTATGAATGTGTATTAACCGTCGGATCACCAATATTAATCTCCCAAGTTTTGGTGGACCCCCAAGTTTTGGTGGAAGGTGACTCTTGACAGCGTTTATATGTCCATGATGCAATTATGCGACACGTGGGATAGTCCGCTACTAAAGGCATTATCTGATCAGTACACAACTTTTCCTCTTTTGCGCATTGTTTCTATCATCATTTGCCCCCTCTGGCGCCACCCAACCTATGCCGCCTCCCCCCTCCCCCCTCCTCCCTCCACCCACCCCCTCCCCTGCACACCGAAACATCTTGCCTAGATCCTTCTACACCACAGGGATCTACTGCGTCGCGGTGATCTACCACGCCGCTCTTCCAGTGAGTAAGCCGATCGATATCGCCTTCTCGCCTCGACACGGTGAGCCTGTCTGTGATCTCCTCTTTTTTTTTCTACGCATGTGTAATTATTTTTTGGTTGTTGCTGATGGCCCAAGTTAAATCAAAGCAGGTAGAACTATCACATCACAGAAAAGAGCTAGAGGTAGGCAACCATTCTTCAAGAAGCAGAGGAACAGGCACTACCACAACCTAGAAAGAGCCAGAGGAAGGCTCGCAGTGTCCCAGAAGCAGAGGAACAAGCACCACCACAACCTAGGAAGAGTCAGAGGAAGGTGGACAGTATTCGAGAAGTAGAGGAAGAAGCAACCAAAGCTATGCTAGCCCTAGAGTCCAAGAATTCTCGCATGCAGACTCGAATGGCCTACCGATAGTAGCAGCGTGAGTAGAGTGCTAAAATGGAACTCAGGGAGGAGGAGCTCACTGAGGGACAACTACAACAAATGACCGAGTTCCACTCCAAAAACCAGACCAGTCGCTTTGCACCTTCCTGGATTAAATCCACAGCTACTCATGGGGGTGCAGGCGCTCGCATTCATGGAGGTTCGATGTGTGCCACAATTGGTGGTATGAGGAGCAGTCGAGGAGGTAATTTGATGTGTGCCACAATTGGTGGTACGAGGAGCAGTCGAGGAGGTAATTTGATGTCTGCCAATGGTGGTACGAGGAGCAGTCGAGGAGGTTTGGTGTCTGTCAATGGTGCTATGAGGAGCAGTAATATTGAGAGAAAGAAAGAGGTGGTTCAGTTCTATGACTTTCGGTATTACAGCTCAAAGAAGATACAGAGCATCAGGTTCTACGATATTGAGTTCTGGTTTCCACTCCTCAAAGAGCCTGGCACAAAATCACAGTTCTAGACTATGACTTAGGAGAGTTTCTTCAGGAGCTACTGTGCTAGAGGGATGGCACTAGTAGACCAAAGGATACTTGGTTGGGATGAGCTTGAGAGAGCAGCTGGTATACCCATCTGACCCCTCTTTGAGCGGTTCACGTGCTTCGTTCACCTTTTCAGTGAGGTTGATCGAATTATGATAAGTTGGGTGTGTCAGTTCTATGCAACAATGTGGATTCATCTAGAGCATGACTTCATTGCTTTTATGCTCGATGGTCGGCCAGAGCGAATATCCTATAACCGCCTGCAACAACTCCTCGGTGTTGACACTTCGGATAGGAAGCTCCACCAGATAATCTATGGAGATGCTCTTCCTCTGCGTCGTAGTAGGGCTAGAGGTACTTTTCCTATAGACGAGGAGATTCGGCCACTCTTCATGGAGCCCTTCGCCGATGGCTCCTTGCATACACCGGACAGACTGCATCCAGAGGCTTATGTTCTACACATGGCTCTAAGGAAGACAGTCCTGCCTCATGGTGGCTGCTGACGGTCGTTAACATCAATCATAAACCATGAACATAACTTATATCAATGCATGAAAATGATCACCAAGATAGGTTTAGGGGTTTAAACTAACAAATTCCATGAGTTTTGGTGAATCTATGTTTTCAGCAGGGTTTATCTAGAAAACCGGCAAGGAGGACATATTCGTCAAAAGAAATCATGTTTATCCATAGCGAAAACGATGTGGGAACAGTCTAGAAGACTCCAAAAGGCAAACCACCAAAGTGGAGGGCAGGTGGCTACCATGTGGGGTCGGCTGGCCCCACCTGCAGGCCGCCCGACCCCTTGGGCCCACCGTCAGCCCTCCTTCAAATGACAGTTCTCCACTGCCTCCTAGATTTTATCTATGTCGTTCTTTCAAGTCGGTTTGATCCGAGGGTCCAGAATTGATGCTCTAGCCTATATAAATAGCCCTGTGCCCTCCTCCCTTAGCAGATCTTGAAACCCTAATTCATATTCTCCTCGTCAGGATCAGAGCCAGCTATCAAGAGAAGATTAGTCCTCTTTAGGATCTAGTCTTGTAAATAATAGTGAGATAGAGAGTGAGGGAAGAGTTTGGAGGAGGTGCTGGACTGTCGGTGCTCTCTCTATGGCTTGTACCTTGGTAGATCCAAGTTCTATCTGAGCTTGCATATGAGGTTTCTCTGGTAATCAACTTCTGATCCAAGTAAGCATCTTGTTTATATTATTCATCAGGTTTAGTGACTCTTTTGAGTGCTTTATTCTCTTCCTAGGGGGAGTGAAGTATTAATCATAAGTGTAAGCATGGTGCTTAGACTTAGGTTAATCATAGATACATCCTGCATTCCGGATCGGTGGTAGCTCATGAGGGTGACTCTTATAGCCTCGTTGAATCCTATGTAGTCCACCTCTAGTTTGTAAGGGCACATAGGACCCAGTTGCAAAGTAAAGCATCCTCTGCTGGTGTCTTTCCCTAGTAATGTCCTCAGTTGAACAGTAGAAGATATAACTTACCCAAGTTAGAATTAGAGAACATTAGTTTTTCTCTCTATGCTCCTATTTATCCTAACCTTGTTGCTACCCTTAGTTAAGTTAGACCGTAGTTAGTCTCACATGTTTCCCTGTGGATACGATACTTGGAATACTTCTGGGTGAAAGCTATAGCGGTATCCATATGCTTGTGGATTTATCTGTGTGCGTTAAAATATACCAACAAGCTTTCTGGCATCATTGCTGGGAAAATGGTTGCTGAATTAACTACAAGCCTAGCTTAACCTTTTATCTTTTATTCTTTCTTTTTATTTTAATTTTTCTTTTACCATGGATTCCACTCCTATCTATCAATATGCTAAACCCACAAGCGCAAGCCTAAAGCCACCAGAATCCTCAGACCCTATCATAACACCTATTTATGAGTTGCGCCTGTATTGCATAAAACTGATTCGGGATAAATCCTTCTCGGGAGAAGGCAATGAAAACCCATACTCGCACCTACAAGAGTTTGAACAGTTTTGTGCATGCTTGTGTATCGCTGGCATGTCTGATAAGACCTTAAGATGGAAGTTGTTTTTGTTCTCTTTGATGGGAAGAGCTAAATATTGGTGCAGTCAAACCATAGGAAGTATGCAAGGAGATTGGGAAATGTTATGCTCTAAATTTTGTTTATGTTTCTTTCCCATCTCTAAAGTGGTTAGCCTTTGAAAAGAGGTTCTAAATTTTAGACAACTAGAAGAAGAATCTCTTGGTGCATCGTGGGATCGTTTTAACAAACTCATCATCACTGGCCCAGACCTTGCCATTCAAGACCCTGTACTTCTTTAACATTTTTACATGTGTCTAAGCAAGGATTCTAGGGAATCCCTTGATGCAGCCTCTAGAGGAGCTTTCCTTCATTTATCTACTAGTGAAGCAAGGTCTATGCTTGATAGATTTAGTGGAAGGACTCCCTGCACTAGCATTCCTAATAAACTCCCCGAGGAAGAGAAGGAACCACCTCCCGAACAAGAAGAGGAAGTTTTGATAGCCAAATCACAACCACTCCGATCCCAAGATTTAGCTATGAATCCTGAACCATCAATACCCCAAAATCCTCCAAGAGAAGAAGGAATTCCACCTTTGGAAATCTCTATTGAAATTAAGGATGATCTCTTTGGTGCTGATTTTAGGAGAACATTAAATTCTCATAAGCCTTCGAGCGAATATAATTTAAATCCTTTCAAGAAGGGATCTCATAGAAAGCGTCCTTATTTCTATATAGGATAGTGGGAAGAATTCAAGGATATCATGTCTAGTGATGCCATAGAAGGAGAAGCAAGCCATTTAGAAGCTACTCCTATCTTCTTCCCTTCTATGCCCACATTATATGTTTCATTCAAACCCATCCTTGACCCCAATGATTCCTCTTATGCTATTTCTCCTAAAACTCATGATGATCCTATAAATCCACCAAGACACCCAAAGCATAGGAGTCATGAAGGCCATAAGGAAGACCAAGAAGAGCAACAACAATGGCTGGAGGATATTAAGAACACATATGCCATTGCTAAAGAATGGATGGACAAAGACGAAGCCTTATGGGTAGAATCCAAACTTGGTCTAGATTCAAACAGTGAGCTTAAATCAATCTCTTTTAGAAACATGACTCATCCAGGTTTGGAGGAGGCCTTAGATGAGATCAACCTGAGAGCCACCAACCCATGGAATAAAATATCCAATGAATGTCATAGGCATGGACTGATGGAGAAAATGTTTCTACCTATAGACATTCATAAAGAAACACCCTTGGAGCTTGAAAAGGAAGATGACATCGATGAGCAAGGAAGCTATTTCATGAAAACCTCATCAATTCCATGCTCACACGAGAAATCTCCTGAATTAATTAGTCTCTCCAACATTACCACACATGAGATCTTCAACCCCCTCGTGCTTCCTGTTCATAAAGACTTTGAAAGGGTGGTTGTAGATGCATATGTTTATCATAAATATTGCAAATCTCATTGCCATAAATCTTGAGACAGGTACACAAAGATTGGTGTTGGAGGGAAAACGACTTCACCAATTAGAAGCGTAATTAGAAGGTTTCCCGAGGATGAGCTTTTGTCCTAAAGCAAGCACTTTCGGAAGATAATATGAGTTTTCACCTTCTGCTACGATACCCTTGTGAAATAAGCATAGAAACATAGTTGTGAAAATATTCCTTCGGGCATTTTTGTCACTAACCATTTTAGGTTTGAAGCAAAAAGAATGAAGGATGACGACTCAAGGTATGTCCAACCAATTATCATGCAACATTGAATCATATCCATCCAAACTTGATTTTTTCTTACAAAATTCAAGTGTGGGGGATAACCTTCTATGAAAAAAATCTTATGCCATGTTGCTAATTTTGGTTGTCTCTAGCTTTAAGCCATGCTCAATTTGCTAAATAAAAATCATGTTCTTTCATCTCCGTTTGAGTAAATCTCTATAGTGCTTTCATGTTACCTTTGTCTACCAAAGTATGTTTTGGTTTGGAAGTACTCGACATACTTCCAAAGGCATTTTAAATTAAGCGAGGTGTTTTGGTTAAAATGCCTTCCTTAATCAAATTAGACATGGAGTCCAGTTTGGTTATTGAACTAAAAATTGCCTTAGCAGATACTAGATATTTTGTTGGACTAACCCTTGTAGAAAACTCTCAATTCAATTTGGGTAAGTCACGAGATGAATTCAAATCAGAGATGAAGCAAGGCACATGACGAACTCTAATAACATTACGCAAAGAAGACACAGTTCATTCATCATGGATGGAAGAACTATAAGTATCAAAATTCATTCACTTTGTCTTCTGTTGCAAGTTACCTTTGCCTTGAGCCATGCTTGTATAGAACATGATAAACAAAATCTATGCTAAAGTAATCCTAAAACCATCTTTTCATTAGCATAGATGAAAACTACAAAATTATGGACAAACAACCCATGTTTCAAAATTGTATATTCTTTCGAGTATGTGTTGCCCACTAATCCTTTGCAGGCATAAAACAATAAGTGAGGCGAAAGGTCTAACAATGTGTTAAAAGATCGAAGGGCAGAAAGATGGCATGAAAAAAGGATGAGAAAGAAAGGGTGCAATCTAGGAGACAAGAAACTCATGAACAACTCAAGATGCAAGGCTAGCCTAAAAAGGAAAACTTCAAGCAAAAAAGGAAGGACCATCACACATCATCTACCCTTCGTCATATGGTGTCTTCACGCTCCAATGACAAAGGTAACATCCTAAGGTAAATGGTCATTATTTAAAAGGCTTTTCTTTGACTCTGGTATGCACATAAATAAGAAACAAACATGTTTGAGTTACAGTTCTACTTAATCCAACCTATTAACTCAACATGTTTAGTTCTTTAAACTTGTTCCTAGCATCACTTTGCTGATCTCATAGTTTTAACCAAATGAGCTAAAAGTTGCATATCTTATCTCTAGAAGATGATAGTCATAATCATATAAAGATTTATAGATAGACAATCCTTCCAAGGTTAAGAAACTCAACCCTTTTTGCCAAATGTACTTAAATGCCACACTCATGATCAATCTTTTGATCTTATCACCCATGACATAATTGAACAAAACACACAACATTAACTTCATCTTGTTCAATGTGCCTAAGGTTAGAGAAGAATAAGAAAAGTTTTGGTTCTGTTGGTGTTTTCCCACCAACAGAGCCCATGCACTTGATCTCTACCGTGTCTTATGATCAGGACACACTTCAAGCAAAGGTGGGGGAAGACAGTTGATTTCCCAATTTCTACAAGTGAAAGTTCTGAACCTGTCAACCCAAAATCAAAACTCAAAATCAAGATAGGTTTAGCAGAGGAAGGTGGCACCACCGTTAGAGGTGCCACCATGAGAATCCTCATCCTTAAAGCAAACCAAGGTACTCTATCAATGAACTTCACAAGGAGAAGTCTGGTTCAAAGGACTTACAATACCAACCCCTCACCAAAAGAGCTAGCTTGGGGGAGAAGCACTCCCGTATATCCAGGTAAGTATTCTTTCCCCTTTTTGTTTTTAGTTTCTTTTTAATAAGAATGATGAATGAAAACAAAATAAGAAGTTATCCTCATAATAAATAAATATATATAGTTATAGTAATAATGTGTGATCTAGTAAAATTGAAAATAAAATAAAAGGTGTGTCTAGTTTGCTTTAATTTAAGAGCTAAATAAAATAAAGGGGATTCAGAATAATTTCTTAAATGGAAATGATGAATAGTTGCTCTGTTGAAATTCCTTTTAAGTACCTAGTTTTCAGCCTTGAATTCTCCTGAGTTTTGGATAAAATTATTTTGATATAAGGATTTACTCTGAACTTAAAACTTGTGGTGGCATATGCTTGATCTAAGTCTAGGTAATTGATAGATATGATATGAGAAGGTCTGAGCTGCTGTTTATCTTATTCCATGTGAAACTAAAGTTCTGGAGATTTATCTTTGAAAAACATAAAATACTACATGATGAGTTCCTATATGACAAAGCGTGAATTTCCACTAGAGCCATACGTGTTATTTAGGCTAGAAAAACTTCCACATATATGCTGCTTGCTTTTGCATTGAGTTTTGTCAAGCTTTGTTGACTCTTATGGGAGGTTTGTCATGCTCTTAAAATCAAGATCACGTACACACCACCCACATATGCCCTACTCCTACACTAGGGGTAGGCCCAAAAACATGCCTTCCATTTAGATCCACCCAAAAATGTTTTTGTCATAGAACCGACCAATTTATAAGAGCACAAGTACAAAAACAATCGCCGAAACGATCAAATTCTCGAACTTGAGCCCATATAAACCCGGTAGTCAACCGAAATCTCAAAGGATTTCAAACCAACTTGCATACAACCAAGATCACAGTAATTCAACATAACATATCGTACGTTACAACATTTCACATACGTTCGCAAATAGGTTACATCATCACAGAGTCATTGTTATTACAAAACAAGTCTTGTAAACATGCGGAAGCAAATAGTTTACTCACACCCCGAGTTCAAATACACATACTGGTTTGCTGATCACGGCCCGCAAAAGCATTCAGATAAGAGAACGGAGATCATGCCCATGATCTAGTCTTCATCACCCGCCGGGTGGAGACAATACTTGCAGAATCCCTAATATAGAAGGTCATCTGCAACAAGAGGGAATAAACCCTGAGTACGGGAATGTACTCAGCTAGACTTACCCGTCGAAAACCAAACAAATGACACCAAGGATTATGCATAGCTTAATGTAGTGGAGCTGGCTGACACTTTCTTTTTGTAGAAAAGCATAAGTAGTATGATCAACTCTTATCCTGACTAGCAGTGACTTTTTAACCATTAACCTATTAACTACATTAGCACCTATACTAAGCAATCATTTTATTAGGGTGCAAACATTAATAACCATATCAGGTATTCATTGTGGCAACCTTATCATCATCATCCATTTAACCATATCATTAAATTAATTGAATCTACGTTGCCGCTGCTTAGTCAAGTTCTCACTATTCGGGAGAGACGGCGATTCGAATCGATTCCTATCTAGCTGGAGGGGTATTCCTAAACACAAACCCTGCTTCCCCCGTTAGGGTCACAAACAAGTCACCTTTGGTATGATTTAGGAGTCGCGAGTCCGAACAGATCGACATTCTCAGAGAACCACTCTGCCAAGGTTGTTCGGGACTCTAACCCGCCTTGGACTTATGCCAATGGCTCTCCACACATCCTTACTACCTCCAGAATGCACGCCACTGCTCGCGTCCCCAGCCTGAGTCGAGCTACTAGGCTTTGCGGTCGGAATGACTTATCCGGCCAGCTAAGTGTTAGGCTGCGTTCAACATGACATGAGGATGTACAGCGTATCGGTCCTTAAACGACTCAGACGGAGTCACTATGTTCAAACCTACACAAGACCCCATCCGGTCTTAATTCATTATTCACATGGTTCTTTTCCACGATAGCAAATATAGCCAACCGTGATCCACCTCATCCTAAAACTCGCAGGTGACAGGAAATCACCTGACTTCTACCGCACTAAGCATGGCTAAGCATTTAACCCGTCCTGCACTTAAATAGGATTCCAGTGCGATATCTGGACAAGGAAGAATATATAATGTAGCAATTGGTTCCAACCAATTCCTATACTTAATGCATCATCAACAATAAAAGATACTCAATGTATTTGTAAAAACATGGGAGGCTTAATATGCTCCGGGGCTTACCTTTCAGGAACAAGGAAGGCTGGTGGTCAGGGCACTCGGGCAATTCCTCCGCGGCGACTGCTTCGTCGGCTTCCTGTACCTCGGGCTCCTCCTCCTGGTTGGCTCCCTCGAACTCCAGCAACGTCACTCCCTCCGGCACACCTATTGCATGATTGTGCAAAATAAATATCATGGATGCACATAAACGAATGTCAGGGATGCTCGGGGAATGCACATGTTTGCTGTAGTTTGCATATTCCAACTTAGGCCCTGTTTGGTTGAGCTGTGGCTGTGGGAAAAAGCTGCTGTGGGCTGTGAGCTGTGGAAAAGCTGCTGTGGGCTGTGAGCTGTAGAAAAGCTGAAAGCTGTTTGGTTAAACAAGTATAAAATATACCTTTTATCTTTATCTCTCTTGAAACAACTATGGAAGAGCTTTTTATTCCACCAATTTCGAAAAGCAGAAAGCCAAAAGCCAAAAGCAGGGTCAAACCAGCTTTCAAAAATGAACTACGGAAAAGCAGCTGCTTCTGAAAAAGCACCCTCCAAAAGCAGCCCCTTTGGTTGAGCTTTTGGCTTTTGGGGCCAAAAGCCAAAGTCAAAAGCCCAACCAAACAGGGCCTTAAGCCCTATTCAAATCACTTTACTTACCAAGTTTATACAACCTAATGTATAATTGCTCATCTTCAGTTAATGACCTAGCACCTGCACCTAAGCATATTCTCAAGTTAGGCTAACCCCTAAACAATCAACGAGAACATTGCACAAGCATACACTCAAGCATTTGTATTTCAACAAAATGGAGACTATGTAGCGGTACAGTAAACTAGCCATAAATGGAGATTTATAAATCCAATTGACATGCAATAAGACAATCTGGAAAGCTTATGAAATTGTCTACAATTCATTTTCAGACCTCAGAGCATGATTCAAACCTTTACTAGGTCGAATTCATCAATCAACAGAGTTCTACCCTCACAAGGCAGAGAATAAGCAAAAACTGAAACCTAACTTTAAACAGCTGTAGTTTCTAAACTACTGGGCCAAATGCCCTCCAATTTTTACAGGAGCTAGATACATAAATTATCTACAACTCTTGTATTCATTACAATCACAGAAAACCAAAATATCATGGGGAGCTTTCTAAAGTCCCCAGATCTGTCCAGAGGGACATAATGCAAACGAAATAATTAGTAACTCATGATGTAAACATATAATTGGACAAAACTAAATCTACTCACATGTCACACATATTACAAGAACACCAGAAAGTAGGGTGTTCATTCCCAAAACATTTCCTCTAATACCTTTCTTAATTTATTTAATTAATTAGAGGAAATAGTAAACATATATGAAAACTACACCATTAAATCTACAAAAATTACAGTAGACACTACATGCCCTAAGTAGACTACCATAAAAATTTCACACCATTTTAGTAAGTACAACAGCCTACACAAAAATGGTAAGGCAGAATGGCTCAAAATGGCATAATTAGGAAACCTTAGTGAAAAGTGTCAAGCAACATATTTGATATTTTTCCTAGCATCCTTAAGGTACTAAGATACTACCTACCAAGTTTCATGGCCATAGGATTCATAGATAATTTACAAAAATTCACACAAGTATCTACCCATGATAAAAGGAAAATCTATAGCTCAAAAACTACACATGAAATGTCTCTCAAATTTTAACCAGAGCTTCTACTAAGAAATACTAGCTTACCCACAAAATTTCACAATTTTTGGATCACAGAAACTCAAGATATGATTTAAACAAGTTTGCATGCATTCAAAAACACTTTTCAAGTTCCTATTTAATTCATCCAAAATTTCTACATAAAGTGCTCAAGACATATTTTTCTTAAATACTAGACCTAACTGTGAGTCTAACAAAATTGGAAGTACTCAATTTAGATCTACCAATTTGGAGTTACAAAATTTACAAGACAGCACTAAAAACTAGAATTTTTGAACTATCTTCTCAAACTCAGTCACTGACGTGGGGGACCCGGTTGTCAGCCGGACCCACCGGTCAGCGAGACGAAATAGAGGAGGCGGCGTTTGATGGAGCGGCGGTGGTCTTGCTCGCTGACGGTGGCTCCTCCGGCGAAAGCAACGGCACCGGTGTGCTCGCCTCGACGAACCGCATCTAGCCATGTCCTACACGCAACCCCTACCGAACCCTAGGTATGTCGGCCATGGCGCACGGCGGCTCGGCCATGGCGCATGGCGGAGCTCCGGCGAAGTACGGCACCCAATGCCCTGTTAAGATGCTCGTAGGCCTCTTGGGATCACGACGGACCTATCTATGCTACCGCTATAGGCTGAGGTGAAGTGCTCGAGCGTGGCCACGGGAGGTCACCGGCGGCGACCATGGCGCGACGGTGCGCGGCCGTGTTCCGGCTCGGCCGGACTGGCTTCACCGGTAACATCAACGCTAGAGCAACTACACGTGCTAGGGAAGACAGAACGAAGGCGAGGGAAGAAGGAGTGGTGCGGTGATGCTCTGGCCACGATGAATCGCAACACCGGTGAGGTCCGGCCATGGCTACGGTGTCGGAAATAGGCCAAGGGACCTCACCTAAGGTCGATTTGACGCTACAAGTCGGTGGAGATGATGGAGCTAAGCAATGCGAAGCTTCTGGCAAGCTAGAGCGAGGTAGAAGGCGATGGCGAGCGCTCTCTGCGTCAGCGGAGCTGCTCGGTGGGACAATGGCGGGCGGTGGCTCTGCTTCGGCGCTTCTGGCGAGCAGAAGAAGTGAAGGAGGAGGCAGAGCATGTGCGAAGGGCAGCAGGGCGTTCGCCACTTCAAGCCAGCCAGTGCGCGGCGTGGTCAGGATGAGTCGGGTGCATGGCAGCCACGCGGCGGCCATCACTTGATCTCGGTCGGCCATGACCGGTCTGAAGCTCGCGTTTCAGAGTTCATCGAGTCTGACTGACAGGGCAAGTTTAGCACCGATTAGCTCCTGAACCGTGACGAGTTAGAGGAAACAATGAACATGATAGTTGTAGAGCTACAGTAGGGCTTCAACTTTGATTTAGAAATCAATAGCCAGATCTCCATGGATCAAGAGTTATATCAAGCCAAAGTTGGCCCATTCAAACTGAAATTGCATTTAGGACTTAGCAAAATTTTCAAGTGTTGAATCCACCTTCAAAACTGACTTGTGGGTCCTTTTTGAACATGTTGTGCACATTTTCATGACTTGGCTTCTAAACAAAGTTTGTTCCTTATAAAATTTGCTACAACTTTGTTTTAGGTTGCTCAGACATGCAAACATCCTAAGCCACACTTTTTAAATAGTCAAACAAAAGGGTTCAGGGGTCAAATTTGGTCAAACCATGACTTGGGAACCTAATTAGTCAAAGTGACCAACATGAACAATGTTCCAAATGACATTCTATGTGTAACTAAGTCCCTTACAAGAGTTTTTAGCCACACCATACATTGGTCATACAAGAGTCAAGCAAGGTATGTACTGAAACAATGAAAAACACATGAAATGTTACAACTATTTCATAGTCATGTTTTACTTGTTTCCTAATCTTGTTGCATAGTAATAACTAACTTTGTTTCACTAAGTGAGTGGCACATGTTGCACTTAAGTGTTGCACACTTTACATTTCATAAAGGAAACAACACACAAGAAACATAACGATATGTTGCAATGTTTCAAAGACATGTTTCATGTGATATAAGCTTGTGAATGAATGAATGATGCTCATGTCCATGAAATGCAAGTGCAAATGTGGAAGGCAAACACTTGGGGTGTTACAGTTTTACTCCTACACTGGGAGTGAACACAAAAACATACTTGATAGGTTTTCCATCCACCAAATAAATGCTCCAAGTTCTTGTTGCTATCTCTCTAAAGTTTTGTTGCAAAAAAGAGGCATGGAGCTATGCAAAAGTTATTCATAAAAAAAGGGAAGATAAAGAAAAAAGTGTCCAAGATATCTAAAACAATAAGTACTTAGATGCCTGCCTAAAAAAATAGATGAATGAGATAACCCTGCTCTCTAGAAATTGTTTCCAAGTTTCAAAAGAGAGATAAGCTTTTATGGAGCTAAGTAGAATTAGGATTAGCCACCATATATCCACCATATATTCCACACACATGCACATGTTGATTTGATTGTATGACTCAACTCTCTTTGGATCCGAGGTTTGACTTTACAATATATGGATTGCATGTATGCCCTAGCTTTCTCCCTACCTATGAACTACACATAAGCTTTAGTTGTAGAAAGAAAAAAGGCATAACATCTTTATTGCCTTGGTGAGGATCCACAAGTACCATATATATTGAGAGACTTGAGAGTGTCATACAATGGAATCTCTGAGTTTTATTTTGAAAATTTGTAAAAACTCCAAAATGATGGTTAAATAAAGAATTTGAGACATAGTGCTTGACTTTATCATTCTATCTTTAATTGCTCAAGACCCAAGTGAAGTCTAAGAAGCCCCATGGTTGAAGGTAATATGGGTAAGTTTGAAAGTCAGATCGGTTTATTCTAATCCGGAGGAGAATTCTTGTTTGAACGCATGTGTACTTTTGAGGAGTGAAAACATTGATGCAACTCCTGATCCATTGCTGAGTTTGGCTTTGCTGAAGGACTAGCCAAGGTTAAGTGTGGGGGATCTTGTTGATGGTCAATAACATCAATCATAAACTATTAACATAACTTATATCAATGCATGAAAATGATCACCAAGATAGGTTAGGGGCTTAAACTGATAAATTCCACAAGTTTTGGTGAATCTGCGTTTTTAGCAGGGTTGATCCAGAAAACCGGCAAGGAGGACCTATTCGTCAAAGCAAATCATGTTTATCCACAGCGAAACCAACGTGGGAAGACTCTAGAAGACTCCAAAAGGAAAACCACCAAAGTAGATGGCAGGTGGCTGCCATGTGGGGCCGGTCGACCCTACAGCAGGCCACCCGACCCCCTAGGCCCACCTGTCAGCCCCGCCTTCGAATGACGGTTCTCCACCGCCTCCTAGATTGCATCTACGCCATTCTTTCAAGTCGGTTTGATTCGAGGGTCTAGAATTGATGCTCTGGCCTATATAAATAGCCCTATGCCTCCCTCCCTTAGTAGATCCTAAAACCCTAATTTATATTCTCCTCATTAGGATCAGAGCCAACTATCAAGAGAAGATTAGTCCTCTTTAGGATCTAGTCTTATAAATAATAGTGAGATAGAGAGTGAGGAAAGAGTTTGAAGGAGGTGCTGGCCTATCATTGCTCTCTCTATGGCTTGTACCTTGGTGGATCCAAGTTCTATCTGAGCTTGCCTCTGAGATTTCTCTAGTAATCAACTTCTAATCCAAGTAAGCATCTTGTTTATATTGTTCATCTAGTAATCAACTTCTGATCCAAAACACAAAATGGTGGATGCAGCCCTAGAGCAGGCAGAGCACCAGTCTAGGATTGGAGGAATCTTGAATGTACGAATGCAAGATTCAGACTCTGATGACAATGACTACCGTGACCTTATGTCAGATGACCACAATGAGGAAGGGTCATCCTTCGGTGGTGTGGCCGACAAAGAGATGGACAATGTTCCACCTACTACAGAGATGTTAGCTAAGCAGTCGCTGCCTCCAGTGTCCGTTCAGCAACCATCGGAGCTTGGACAGATACTTGCTAGGCTAGTTGTCGGCTAGAAAAAAACTAGAAGCGTATGGAACGACAAGAGAGGTGTTTGAAAGAAAGTATTGATAAGTAAGCGGAGAGTGTGGTCCTTCTCAAAGAGCAGATGAGCTAGCAATCATCTGCTTTTGGTGAGGCCATCAACCAACAAGGCCAAAAAATTAACCTGATGTGCAATGTGTTCACCGGTTGCTTTAATCAACTATATAGTACCATAGGGGTTAAGGCCCCTAACTTTCAGATGCTTCAGTTGTAATGTGGTAGTCAGGTCAACCTCATTGCTGGTTAACTGACTGGTCCTAAGAATACAACTTTCCACACAGAGTTACCCATTACGACGACGCTACATAAGCAGAGTTTAGCTTAAGGTCCTGATTAGGCCAGTGATCCACCTTCTTCACCCCCTCAGGTCAAGGTGCAAGTCACCATGGAGGCACATACAAAGCATGTTAGGGCTTCTCCAACGCCCAAGATACCTGAGCCAGCTTCAGGTTCTGATGAGGTAGGTGATCCACCTTATTTGCCCCCTTAGGTCGAGGTGCAAGCTACCACGGGGATACATATAGAGCCTCTTGGGGCTTCTCCAACAAATGAGATGCCTAAACCTACTAATGCTAGTATTACTATAGTCGAACATAAGCAGAGTTCAGCTTCAGCTCATGAGGCAGATGATAGACCTTCTCCACCCAATCAGGTGGAGGGGCCAAATACTATGTGCGACACCATAGGGGCACATACAGAGCCTCCTAGGGCTTCCCAACAATCATGGAGCCTAATGCAACCACCGAGCCTACTAATCCTACCATTAATAGAGCTAAGTCGACCCTAGGGTCTAACACTACTACTACAGTTCAGTAGACCGGAGAGTCCACCATTCATCAAGGTAACCACTTCACTGAGCATGATGAGACATTGGATTCAGACGATGAGATTTTAGCGTACTCACCAGGCGAGATGCACTCACCAGGCGAGTTCGACCTCAACAACACCATCATGACTTTGATGCCTGCTTCATCATCATCACCACAAACTTCGAATGTGTAGTCACCTTGATTCCCTACCGAGGAAGACGTACAAGAGATTGGTGATAGTTTGATAGTCGAAGGGAGGGATGCGGTAGAAGGTGAGGGAATGAAGGCATCAAAATTTGGATTTAGAACGATTCTTGATGTAATAATTGAAGTCTTGCTTATGACACAATGTCTATTTTATGGTTCTGTAATAAGTTGTACATGTTGAACCCTTTTTATCACTATGTTGCCATGTAGGCATCAAAATTTGGATTTAAAACAATTTTTGATGTAATAACTGAAGTCTTGCTTACGACACAATGTCTATTTTATGGTTCTGTATTAAGTTGTACATGTTGAACCATTTTTATCACTATGTTGTCACTGTAAATTAAACCTAACATCTAAGTGCGATATGAACGACATCTATCTAGTCTGACTACCTCATTGCAACTTGAGCCATTCCTCTTAAGAGAGAACTACAGGGTCGAACAACCCCATCGCAAGTCGAGGAGTCACCTAAACACGAAATCTATTGTCCAACACGTTACAATCATAGAGTAGGGGACTTTCTTTCGTGCACAATCAAATCTTTCGTGCGCATTCAGAAAAGAGTAATATATATTGTCTGACGTGTTACAATCGCATAGCGTCAGGCTTTCTTGTGTGTGCATTTAGAAAAGAGTAATACACATTGTGCCAATGATTAACATCTACAATGCCTGACATAGGTGGAAACATTCAGAACAGAAATATACGAAGTTACTAAGTTACCTATGGTGTTTCATAAGAGGGAAGGATGCTTCCCTAAAACCTAACTCCCTTTCAAGAGGGGAGGCAGGATCTGGCCCATGACCTCCTAATCACCTCATCCGAGCATGTCGGTCGCACAAACCAATCGCATCGAAGCACAAGAAGCAAACATCGTTAAAGACAAAGCGATGCACATAAGTTGCTCTTCGAATTAAGGTAACAAACTAGCCTTTCATTAAGATTGGAATGACCCTAGATACAATCTATGGCTCAAAGAAGGCAGTGAGGACAACGTCTCCCGCATGTGAGGCCACCACTATGGCCTCTGCGGTGGCAGTAAAGTCACCAGTGAGCTCCTTCATCTCCTCCTCATCGATGCCAACTAGAAAGCCAGGTTCAAGTAGGTGAAGATCGTGGCTAGAACGAAGCTACACCACGGCTAGGGCTAAGGCAGCCCCATGGTGCACCCCGCTAAGGGCCACTGTCTTAACCTGAGCTGGCATGGCCCATAGACGGTCCTCAAGCAGGACACCCCCTGTGTTCACGTCGTTGATGGCGATGAGGGCCGCCTCTCGAAGAGCGGCCAACTCCTCCTCCAGGGCTGACAACACTAAAAACCATCAAAACAAGGCGGTGAACATTTGGACAGAGCTTCTTAATGAAGGAAACCTTATCGATCATCTTGGCCCGAGCATCAACAACTACCGCTTGGGCATCAGTAGTCTCCCGCTCGGAGGCGGCAAGGGCAGTTTGGAGGACGTCGAGGCAGAGTGCTAGCCGACTAACCTCACCCTAGGGTCAGAGTGCGGGTCACGAGATGCATCTCGATTATGGAGGGGCTCATAGACTTCCTGGCGGCCGTAGGGAGAAGAGCCTTCCAGTTCCACTAGGCGCGCATCTAGAGAGCAGGCGACCCCGGATAACTGTCTGACCTCTACCACCCGGGTGCTTCCCATGGTCCATCACTCCCACTAAATACGTGACTCGCTTGAGGCTAGAAAGAAGGCGAAGGAGTACCACAGGAAGGTAGAGAAGAGCAGTTGCCTTAGTCTTACCTCTCTCGTAGATTTATGGCTAAACCAGGCACACTAGGCTCTCTGAGTTTCATGCAAATTTAATACAGATTCAATTGCTATGGATTTCCAAGCAACAGGTTACAACGGGGGCAGTCAGAAAAAGAGTAATAGATATTGTCCGGCACGTTACAATCACATAGTATTGGACTTTCTCGCATGTGCATTCAAAAAAGAGTAGTATACATTGTGCCAACGATTAACATTTATACAATTCCTGACACAGGTGAAAGCATTCAGTCATTTTCTGGCATGTTACAATCACATAGTATCAAACTTTCTCGCTTGTGCATTCAGAAAAGAGTAGTACACATTGTGCCAATGATTAACATTTATACAATGCCTGACGTAGGTGAAAGCATTCAGTCATTGTTCGGCGCGTTACAATCATGTAGTTTCAGACTTTCTCGTATGTGCATTCAGAAAAGAGTAATACACATTGTGCCAATGATTAACATTTATAATGCCTGACGTAGGTGCAATCATTTAGAACAGAAATTAACTAATAAGTTACCTATGGTATTTCATATGTTTCGTGGATCAGTTGGAGGCCATTGTGCATTTCACTATCGATGGCAAGCAGATCCAGCATTAGGAGCAACATCCACTCCTTGCACCAGGCCATAGCCTCCTCCTTTGTGGGTTGCGCATTGAACAACCAGTGACACAGCCTGTCGGTCCATTTCTCCATGAAGCGCTTCAGGACCATCATCGACTCCGGTGACACGACTGGCTTCCACCTGGTGAGGAGCATGTCGAACATGTCGTACCCTTCATTCGATGAGATGACACTAATGGTAATGAACTGGGACGCCAAGCGTGGTATAGCGAGCTTGTCGACGAATGGCGTCCACCAATTTATCCCATCGAAAGTGAGCTCATACTATAGCACCATCTTGTCATCGCAATCTACCATGAAGAACCACCTGCACAGAGCACCCTGCCAATCTTTTCTAGGGAACTCACCCTGTAGGAGGTCAAGCATTTTCTAGGGTGAAATCTCGGACGCCCACGTCATCAGGTGGTCAACTCGCATGTCCGTAGCTGCCATTCCTCCTGGCGGTGGCTTGTTGCGGACATTTCCATGTCTGCGCTTCAAGTAAGGAATGATGACACCATCAACAAACTTGTTCCAAACATCAGGCCAAGCCGTTTGCTTCCACTGCATCACAATGTCATAATTTTTATGCATATTTTCACTAGTACACTTCAACAGGAACTTCTAGACCACGGTCAGCACCTTGGTGAGCATTGGCTATAGCAAGTCCTGATCGATGGTCGACATCCACGAATGCAGAAATACGTTAACTAGAACAATATCCCAGGAAGCGTCGTACCTGTCGGTAGCACCGAACAGTCCAGACAACACTACATCATGTAGGAATTCCCTAACGTGAGGGAACTCTAGCGGTAGGTTGTGCAAGAACTATACCAATTGTTCCTGCTGTGGGAACCTGGTGGGAGTCCACGTCTCCTTCAACTATTTCATAATGGGGTCGACCACCAGTTCAATGAGCAGCCCGACATATGACGAGGAGGTAGACCCGTCGTCCAAGAGTATGTAATAGAGCTTGCTCACCACCTCCATCTTCCTATTTGACTGCTCCAGCAGATCATACCACATCAACTGCTTGAACGTCTCCTGCACGATAGGGACCAACATCTTGCGTGCCATGTCTGGTAGGGACATCTCCTTGTAATAGGAGGGATACTCAGTTAGCAACTTCATGAACTCACTCATAACCGTATCTAAGATGACCTCAGTGTGGCTCTCCTGTGGGCTTGGTGGTTGCATGACCTCATCATCATGAGGACTCAAATTGCTTGCACCCTTGTCTTCAGATGAGGTTGAATCGTTGGAGGGATTATTGGCTACAGGGATGATGTAGGAGGCGTCGGCGTGGTCGGTGCCGAGACCCTAGTACCTATGGCGTAGTCACAACTAGATGAGGTTGGCGTCCCCTTGGTGGTGCAGTCCGAGGGTGTGGCCAGCACTATAGCCCATGCATTCCATTATCCGGTGAACCACTAAGTTGTTCACAGCGGTCGTCGTCGGTGCCGTCCGATAGGGCAACACTCGATGCACACCTAGCAGAGCGGAATGGTTGGACAACGACGGTAGGCCCCCAAAGACAAATGGCATGGGTCGCCTCTAATCGATGGCAGCAATGGGCATGGCATCCTCATCGGCAACCGCGGTGCCATTAACATCGATAACCGTGGTGCCACCAGCATCGGCAACCACTGCGCCATCAGCATCAACAACTGCAACACCAGGGACAGTGCTAGTGTTGTGCTCTACTGGCGCCATATGTTGGATGTTGCCGCCGGTGGGCTCATCGGAGGCCATGGGAGGCAACGATAGTCGTGTGGATGGATGTCACAACAAAGTGGGAGGTGAAAGAAGTTGTGCACTACTAACTTTTTCACTTAAGTATGAGAATGTTTTGTGGTAGTTCTAAACACTGTATGGAGGATGATTAGTAATTACTGCATCAATGCAGTTGAATTGAGATTGGGCCGTGTCCATCGTATCGCCATGGGCATCACAACCGTCAAAGTTTGTCCTTTTTGATTGGAGGACATGGGTGTATAGCTATTGAGATTATCGGGACCCTAAGACTGTCCGACCCTTTGAAATATAGATGCTCCAAATCACTTCGAGTTGATGAACAACGAAATACAATGCTGGCAACTATCAGGGGCTATCCAGCAAGTCCATAGAACCCTACTATCAGGGGCCAAAAACTAGTTCTAGTCTATAGAACCCAACAATTAGTTTGTTTTTTAGCCATGGCTAACTAGTCATAGTCCATCCAAACAGGGCCTAAGACAGTCCGATACTAGGAAATCTTGATAGGTTGGATAATAGTTCTGATGAAACAACAAAATACAGATCGTGTCAACTCTTGCGCCGAGTTCACCGCAACCATCCGCCCTTCATCTTGCGCACCTCCACCTTGAGCTTAGCTTCATCCTACTCCTGCTCCTCCTCCCATTCCTCGTCCTCATCATCACTACAGGTGGCCTCACGCATCATGCTGAAGAAGCAGGTGTTGCCGACGTTGAGGTGGTTGCATGCGCAGAACTCGTCCCACCCATACTTGAATGACATGCACACTTTGTTGTTCATGCGGGTCCTCTCCAAGCCCACGAACCAGGACTATCTAGCCATCTATAGCTTGATGGCTTCCTGCTACTGGTAGCCATGCGCTACCTCAAAGTCCATTGGCACATTCTTCGCCTTGCACAAAAAAAGATTGAGGAGAAAGACGACACTGGTAACTTGCGACATCGGTAAGTTCTGCGTCTCACGTGAATGCTCACCAGATACTTCACTTTGAGGTGGTACTTCTTCAGGATCACTGCAAAACTCCTTGGCTCCATGATGGGCAGGAAGAGCTAACTACCGCTGGCCTTGAAGTCGTGCGGGTACTGCTTGCGGCAGGTGGTAAAGTCAAAGACCTTGACATTAACCTATGACCGACCGTCATACCGCAATACAAGAGAGAACCCATCTTGGAGGTCAAGGGCATGGGTGAAGTGCCTCCATCCCCAGTGGAGGTACAAGTGATCGCTGTCGAGGAACACCTCCACCTTCCATTGGGCCAGGCTCTACTCATCGTCTAGACAAAGTTCGAGTTTCCGGTGACCTTCGACTGCCCGGGCCATTGCAGCCGGTAGTTTCTGCATGCACAACGATCAACATAGCCGGATAGAGGGATAAGTTTATTCCCAAAGGCAAACCTAGGTAGATCGAATTCAACACACAGAAAAGGGCACTTACTAATGTTTCTGCATACAATCAAGGAAGAAGGATCTTCATGCACTCTAGGTCACTCTAGTTTGGTCCTGCCACGTCTTTTTGCAGCCCCACCGTGCCAACTAGCGAACTTGATAGTCTTGAGGAATCCTTGTTGGTATGTCTCTGTTCTCGTTCTCCTCTCATGGGGGGGGTTGGCTTTCTTTTTCTGTGTTTCTGGTGTTTTTCTAACAATATGTATTTTTGGTGTTGTCACAAATGCAAGGAGTGCACACA